>NC_069501.1:1129276740-1129376740 GCF_027579735.1 Bombina bombina
GTTCATTGAAATATATTCTCAGTCACAAACGTTTTCTTTGCGCAGGATGGATGGCAGGATGCATAATACTGTAAAAACATTATCATAAAGCAGCTTTATCATTATAATTTATGTGAAACAATCTCAAGTTACTTCAGGTTGTTTCACATATAAATTATAATGTTAAAAAAATACTGTAAGGTCCCTTTAAGTCATAGGCCCCTATTTATCAAGGTCTGGTGGACCTGATCTGACAGTGCGGATGAGGTCCGCCAGACCTCGCTGAATACGGCGAGCAATACGCTCGCCGTATTCAGCATTGCACCAGCAGCTCACAAGAGCTGCTGGTGCAACGCCGCCCCCTGCAGACTCGCAGCCAATGGGCCGCCAGCAGGGGGTGTCAATCAACCCGATCGTACTCGATCGGGTTGATTTCCGGCGATGTCTGTCCGCCTGCTCAGAGCAGGCGGACAGGTTATGGAGCAGCGGTCTTTGTGACTGCTGCTTCATAACTGCTGTTTCTGGCAAGTTATGATAAATATGCCCCCATAGTCTCAAAGGAACACTGGTCCTGCTACAACTACCAGTGTCATTATTTACAAGGATTACAGTAAGCAGAGCCTGTAAATGAGGAGCTCCAGAAAAACCGACAAGACAAGGGCAGTGCCATTAGATGAGTCTGACATAAGCTAAGCTGTGCATCTGATCTAGCTTTTGTTTAAATAGTAATATATGGCTTAAACATTAATGTGTAGTCTCCTTGTATCAAATTTATGCTTTACCATTGGAGAAAAAAATTAAATGTGAAACAATTTTTTTTTTACAACCCATAACATATTCTTTCCTTGGATAATGAATATAAGCAAGCATCAAGATAACAATATACTGATTGCAATAGACAAGTAATAATTTGCTGCAGGAAACCTGCACTACCAGTTATATCAACAAGTAAAAGAGGAAAGACTCCACACAGTTAAGTAGTTAAATGTTAGTGAAGTAACGTCCCATATCAGTATGTTGAAGGCTAAGTTATGACACTATGCACACAGCACTTGATCAAATTCAATAAAACAATTTTATTCAAAACATATTTAAAAGTCCAAACAGAAACCGAGCACGAAGCTCTTTCACTCACAGACAGTAGACAGACAGGGATAGCGGTGACGTCATCTGACGCGTTTCACGCCGGTTGGTGCTTTCTCAAAGATCTTTGAGATAACTTAGCCTTCAACATACTGATATGGGACGTTACTTTACTAACATTTAACTACTTGACTGTGTGGAGTCTTTCCTCTTTTACTTGTTAATATACAGTGGACAGCCGGAGCAGGTTTTCTTCACATCGTGTGTTGGATCCCCGGATGTGCAGTCCGCTTCTAACGCTGTATGGACGATGGCGTCTAGGCTCCCCAGTTAAGTATTGTTGTTTTTGCCATATTTCATCTTTAACACTTGTTCTATTGTCTACCAGTTATATTTACTCATGTGGTCTAGTGCTAAGGGCTTCATATCTAAATTTTCTAAGAATTTATAGTAAACTTTTTTTCTTTTTTAAATTAACACAAAAAAACAGATATTTGATGTCTGCAACCTCTGATCAGCAGAGGTTGCAGACATCAAATATTTTTTTTTGGGGGGGTTTATTTTAAAAAATGCGTATCATCTGGTTCAAATGATGTGACCATTGGATCACAATATGGATGCTTTATTTTTTGTGCCCATGTAAGAATGTGTTGTGGGTGAAAAACTGAAAATCTTAGTTTCAAGTCAATTTAATGTGAGATCGTTAGGACTGGAGTTAACCCATCTCACTCACTGGCATCCAACCAAAATGAATACATAAGGACATGAAAAATTATATGATTGCAATTGTTTGAAGTGTGCAGTGCTTCTAAGTAAAAAGTACAGCAGACAACTAAATTATTTCATAAGATGTCACTGCTGGAGCAGGTTTTCTTCACATCGTGTGTTGGATCCCCGGATGTGCAGTCCGCTTCTAACGCTGTATGGACGATGGCGTCTAGGCTCCCCAGTTAAGTATTGTTGTTTTTGCCATATTTCATCTTTAACACTTGTTCTATTGTCTACCAGTTATATTTACTCATGTGGTCTAGTGCTAAGGGCTTCATATCTAAATTTTCTAAGAATTTATAGTAAACTTTTTTTCTTTTTTAAATTAACACAAAAAAACAGATATTTGATGTCTGCAACCTCTGATCAGCAGAGGTTGCAGACATCAAATATTTTTTTTTGGGGGGGTTTATTTTAAAAAATGCGTATCATCTGGTTCAAATGATGTGACCATTGGATCACAATATGGATGCTTTATTTTTTGTGCCCATGTAAGAATGTGTTGTGGGTGAAAAACTGAAAATCTTAGTTTCAAGTCAATTTAATGTGAGATCGTTAGGACTGGAGTTAACCCATCTCACTCACTGGCATCCAACCAAAATGAATACATAAGGACATGAAAAATTATATGATTGCAATTGTTTGAAGTGTGCAGTGCTTCTAAGTAAAAAGTACAGCAGACAACTAAATTATTTCATAAGATCATTGCCATGCAATGATGGATGCCAAAAAAGATAAATAACTGCAAGCAAGCCCCCCAGCAGTCACATCTAATGAAATAATTTAGTTATCTTTGCTGTACTTTTTACTTAGAAACACTGCACACTTCAAACAATTGCAAATTGTGTTCATTTTGTTTTGAGGACTTATCAGTCAAACTTCTAATCTTCTTATGGCAGAATCAGATAACTGCTGACATGATGTCATCTATTTTAAAATAAAATCACATTGTCCTCCTTTCACTGACTGAATTGTAATTTTGCAGGTGGCAAAAAAAATTGTGATTATTATGTCCTCACAGTAGCAAGAAAGAAAACTTAACTAATCAGCCAGAATGTATGTCAGTCAGTGTCAGTGAGGAAAAAAATCCTTTAACCTTAATTTATAATTATGATAAATTGATAATATATAATGATTCTATCTTCAATTACAATTACTATTATTAGTGACTACTTTGACTTAAGTTTCTTCTGCAAAAGTGCAAAATATGCAAATTCAGGGCTGGGCTACACACAGTCACACTGAGGCCTAATAACATGGTGGTCTGGTCCTTACCTGAGAATCCGGTCGGGTCGTCAGTGTCACTGACTGTCACAGAAGAGACTAAGATGACTGTCACTCTGACTCCACCGGGTCCTCCCACGTGGCACTGGCTCCGCTCCTCCATCCACCACCGTCCTCCTCCTGTCGCTCTGAGTCCTCAGTCTCCTCCAGGCAGCACAGTCCTGTCCTCCAGGGCAGAACAGACTCACAGACCTCCTCCACAGACAGCCACAACTAGTAGGCAGCACGGGCACGCAGACTCTTGCAGCAGCTCCCTCCACACTGGCTACTGAGTCTTCCCGCCAGTCTGATGTGTCGGCGCGACGTCACATGACCCACACCTGTCAATCAGCAGCCCAGCAGGCACGCCTCCCCGCAGTGCTGCTGGATTGCTGATTGGCTCAAGTGATCTAGCTCATCATGGAGGCGGTTTTGAGAACCGCCTCCATTGGAGCTTGTATGAAGGCCCGGCGAGTCACCAGAGGGTGGCGCAGCTCTAAGTGAGCAGTCAACAGTTATTTAGATCCATGTTGCGCAATTAATGGAGGGCAGCGGACCGCCTCACTGCCTCCTAATTGCGCAACAATGGATGGTGAATTTGCAGCGCAAGTGCATAGCGCAGTAACTACCGGTATAATGAGTAATCGCCATCGGGGGTGGGGGGTACCCTTGGGGCAAGGGTGGGCGTGGCCAAAAAAATAATAAGCTAAAAACACTTTTTTTTTATAAATATTATTTGAAATCTTTTTTTCCCTCATTGGACAGGGGAGGCACTGCCTCCTATTACTGCACGTCACTGATCTGCTGCCCACAACATCACTGACACCTACATAATGTTACATAACGTTGCGCCACTATAATAAACATATTAACCCCTAAATCGCCATACTCCTGCATCGCAAACACTAGTTAAATATTATTAATACCTAATCTGCCAACCCTAACATCACCGCCATCAATCTACATTTATTAACCTCTAATCTGCCGCACCCCAACGTCGCTGCCACTATACTATATTTATTTACCCCTAAATCTAAGAATAACCTTAACACCCCCTAACTTAAATATAATTAACATAAATCTAAATAAAACCTTGAATTTATTTTAGCTAGGTAGTTATTAAATAGTTAATAACTAATTAGTAACTATTCTACCTAGTTAAATTAAATGCAAAGGTGCCTGTAAAATAAAAATAAACCCTAAGATAGATACAATGTAACTATTAGTTATATTGTAGCTAGCTTAGGGTTTATTTTACAGGTAAGTATTTAGTTTTAAATAGGAATAATTTAGGTAATAATTGTAGGGTTTATTTAGATTTATTTTAATTATATTTAAGTTAGGGGGTGTAAGGGTTAGGGTTAGACTTAGATTTAGGGGTGAATAAATTTAATATAGTGGCGGCGATGTTGGGGGCAACAGATTAGGGGTTAATAAATGTAGGTAGGTGGCGGCGATGTTAGGGACGGCAGATTAGGGGTTAATATTTAACTAATGTTTGTGAGGCGAGAGTGCGGCGTTTTAGGAGTTAATATGTTTATTCTAGTGGCGGCGATGTCCGGAGCTGCAGATTAGGGTTGATAATTTTATTATAGTGTATGCAATGCAGGATGGGCCTCAGTTTAGGGATTAATAGGTAGTTTATGGGTGTTAGTGTACTTTTTAGCACTTTAGTTATGAGTTTTATGCTATGGCTTTGTAGCGTAAAACTCATAACTACTGAATCTTGCGGGATAGGCTGTACCGCTCACTTTTTGGATTTCCAGGATAAGCTCGTAATACCGGCGCTATGGAAGTCCCATTAAAAATAGACTATACGCAAATTGTGTAAGTTGATTTGTGGTAAGGCCAAAAAAGTGTGCGGTGCCCCTATATCTGCAAGACTCGTAATAGCAGCAGGCGTGAAAAAGCAGCGTTAGGACCTGTTAACGCTGCTTTTTCACCTTACCACAAAACTCGTAATCTAGGCCTATGTTTTCTAAAGGGGATATACCAACTGTTATCGATAATAAACCTAGTGACCAGGATATTTACAGGGGTTTCAAAGCGAACCAATTGGGTCTTAGAAGGAAATCTACCTTTAATACAACTTACAGTAACAATAGCATTGAAACCTTTGTTAAAATGGTCAATAACGATTGGCTCCGGTTAACAGATAAAATGCTTAAGGGAGGGAACAAGAAAATCAGGAGGTTTAACAATCTCACAGAGGAAGAGAGACAGGCCATAAAAAACCTTAAGGTAAAAGGAAGATATCCTAGTGAGGGCTGCTGACAAGGAGGTGCTACCATTATACTAGACAAGAAGTATTATGTTGATGAGAATTTTTCCCAATTGGAGTATAAAAGTACTTATAATTTAACTGGGGATCCTGTGTTTAAGATCCAAAAATAAATTAATCACATTTTGCCAAAAGCAGTTAACAATGGAGTCATTAATACTAAACTGTCTAATTATTTGTATAAAGACCACCGCAGAACCCCCATATTCTATACTGTCCCCAAAGTGCACAAGAGTGTATAGAGCCCACCTGGTAGGCCTATAGTCTCCAGTGTGGACTCTATTATCAGCAACATAGCCATTTTTGTGGATAAAATACTTCAGTCAGAGGTGTTAAAAATTTCAGCTTTTATCAAAGATACTGGGGATTATTTGAATAAACTTCAAGATTTACATTTGCCAAGCAAAAAGTATATTCTTTTTACACTTGATGTTAAGAGTCTTTATACCTGCATCAAGCATGAGACAGGAATAGGTATAGTCAATAAGCTATTGACAGGTAGTGGTAAATATAGCAGACAACAAATAGAATTTATTGATAAATTACTGAGTTTCATACTATATTGAAATTATTTTTTTGTACCAGGATAATTGGTTTGTGCAGATTAAGGGGACTACCATGGGATCCAATGTGGCCCCATCATACACCAACCTGTTCATGAAAAGTTTTGAGGAATACTTTGTATATGCTAATGAATTGTTTCAAGAGTATGGCGTTGCATGGTGGTGTTTAATTGATGGCGTGTTTGGTGTGTCGTGGGGTGATAGTGGATCTCTGGAAAAATTTTCCTCAATGAAGCAGTTTTAGGAGTAGAATTTTCTCTCACATACAGTGAAATGTCTGTGGATTTCCTGAGTACTTGGGTTTACAAAGAGAATGGTACCCTTAAGGTTGACCTGTATAGGAAACCTACAGATAGAAATACAATGTTGGCCCATGATAGTTTCCACCCAATTAAGTTAAAGAAATCCTTCCCAAGGAGTCAGTTGCCGAGGGTTAACAGGATCGTTATTGAAAAAAATAAATAACCCTTAAGATTGCAAGAAATGGGTGAAAGATTCATTTAAAGAGGTTACCCTGAACAACTGATTAAAGAGGAGATCAATAGGTTAATGAATGTGGGCCAAGAAATTAATACCACTAAGGCACAAAATGTAAATAGTAGGAGAATGGTATTTACTTCCCAATATAACCTTTATAGTGATGAGGTTACTAAGATGGCTAAAAGACATTGGGATATTGTAAGAAACTGTAACAAGTAAATATATACATTTCAACAGGTGCCTATAATGGCATTCAGGAGGGTTAAGAGCCTTAAGGGCTATCTGGTTAGGAGTGATTTAGGTCCTGCTAAAACTATGAATCAAAGATATATAGGCCAGAATTCCATGGGTTCTTACCCCTGCCTGGGGTGCACTAATTGCCACTCCATGATTAAGGGGAGGGAATTTGTGCACCCCAGAACAGGTCACAAATTCAACATAAATGGATATTACACATGTGAAACCACATTTATTGTATACCTAATAAAATGTCCGTGCTCTTTAATTTATGTTGGAGAGTCCACAAGAAAGGGCAGAGAGAGGATGAACCAGTACAAATCCAACATTATATGTGGCAATACAGATGCACCTGTGTCAAATCACTTCTTACAAATGGGCCACAACATAAGCCAATTAAGGTGGCAAATAATTGATCAGGTTGGTAAACTGAGAGAGGGTCTTTAAATAAAGAGAAAGGCCTATATAATGTGCATATGGGCCAGGCTATTTTATATGAATGATTAAGGCCAAAGGGGCCAAAACGTTACAATGTGTCATGAAAATAAAGGTATAATTTTGTGAAGACATCCTTGGTGCTGATCCTTGGTGCTATGGTCTATTTGGATACTTTGATAGACTTGGGGTATGCAGTAACTCCTTACCACTTGCATCATTTCTAAAATTGGAGATGTCTGTTTGGGTGCTGAGCTCATTGATTGATTCTGTACACAACAACAATGGCTACTAAAAATAAATTAAACTTTACCATTAGAGCAATATGGTTATTATAAACACAATCAACTCTCTTTTTTCTTGGATGTTAGATTTTATTGGGAGTCATTAGTAAACCCCGATAATGCACCACCTTAAGACATAGGACTATTGGCTCTCGACATCTTTTACTCCATCTTCCCCAGAGTTCTAAATAGGCTTGAAATTCATACCCACAGTACATGTTGGACGTACCTCTAAGAATATAAAACAAATATTAAATAATTACATATTCTACTGAAGCAAGAACCTGCTGTATCCATTACCCAGTTCACATGTTTTTTTATTGTTTTGTTTCATTCAATTTACGTAGTTTAATTGTTTATATAACTTTAGATCGTAATAGGCATACAATCAATGAAAGAACGCTAGTAATCTTCCTTCACAATCTCCTGTGAAATTATCTCTACGTGCTTATGTATGTATGCTTTAAACTCAATAAAAATTATTGGAAAAACAAACAAACAATATTGCTTGTGCACAACAGTTAGCGTGCCACTCGTAATCTAGCTCAGTGTGTTTGAGATGACTTGTTATACCTACTGGAGAGTATAAAATGTATAGGAAATTGTTCCTTAATGTATATTTTTATATTAGAAATAGCTGTTTTTGCTCATTTAAAACCATCAGTTCTGATTTTCAAGGATGTGCCCATAAAAATGGGCTGAGCCTGCAGGTTAAACAGATCTACCAATGATATATATGTCTAAAGAAAGGTGTTGAAATCTCATGAATCTCATGTCTCTCAGAGTTTGTGGGGGACAACAGAGACCCAATTTAGGGACAGATTTAAAGTGGCAAGCTAACTTTTTTTGCTCGTGTGCAAATACAGCTGAAAGTAACATTTTAATGCACAAGCGAAACCTGGCATAATATCACGACTAAGTTAACTCCTTCTCCCCATAGACTTCAATGAAGAGTGATTAAAAGAAATACTTATTGCTCACCAGCTGATCCGACACAGCGTGAGACCTATATATGCATGACTATACATATATAACATATAAATACACGTGCATACACACACACATACATATATATGTTTATATTATATTATATATTGTTTACTAGTCTGGGGTTAAAAGCTACTAGCCCAGAGGGAGATTGTTACTAGTCCACTCAATGTTAAAGACAGGAAAAAATACAATTTCTAAGTCATCCGCGGCAAATTCTAAGAGCTCGCTTCCATTGAGTCATTAGAAATGGAGCTGTAAACTACCGAAGTGGCCGACATAGCCAAAAATAATTTACAGCTCCATTTCAGTACCAGGTTTCCATTGAATTAGGAAGAGTCTTATCACAGTATATATAAAGAGATACAAACAAAAGATCAAACGATATAAACTGAATAAAATAAAAGACTAAATATATTGTATTTAAGTTTATTGAAGCAAATATGGCGACTAGTTAGGGTTGTCACCCATCTTTATAACCAGGGCAGCCATGGGATCAGAAGGTAAAACTAAGTTAAAGTAATTTAACTTATTTTCAATAACTATACAGATATTATTTTAAATGTTAAAATGCATAGTATATTGCAGATGTTTTTTCTTTTTTCTTTACGCTTTTGCCTCCTCAAAATTATTACCAAAATAGGTAGCGACCCTACAACTAGGTCACCTATTGTGATGTCACCTTACAACCCCTTCACCGTTTGTCCATTCTTTGCTAAAAGTCAGACTGTTCATTCAGACATCATAATTAAGTGTCAGGGAATAAAAGGCCAGAGATTAGTGAGACAAGAAAGAGTACAGAGGAGAGGACAAACACAGAGGATGAGAGAACAATCAGCAGGAGTCAGTGCGTCCCAAAGACAGCAACAGGGACACGAGGCATAGACGGGAGAATGATATATTCTGGACTATCGTGCACCCTCACACAGTATGGCAATATTTATATACTCATTTTATAGGTTGCACTCAATAGACTTCTGTCTTCTTTCAACCTCATTTACAAAGCTATAAATTATAATGAGTCTTGTCATACCTGAGGACACATCACTCCCTGTCGCCAAGTACTTCATACGACCTGCAGTTCAAGATTGGTGCTACAGAATGAGACTTGTCAGCTTAGCAGTAGAATAATTTCTCTGACCAAAAACTTTGTCCCACAAGAAGGCGTAGAAGGGAGAATTATATGTTATGTACCATTGTACATCCTCACACAGTATGGCAATATTTATATACTCATTTTATAGGTTGAACTAAATAGACTTCTCTCTTCTTTCAACCTCATCTACAATGTTAAAAAAACATAATGAGTCTTGTCATACCTGAGGCCACATCACTCCCTGTCGCCAAGTACTTCATACCACCTGCACATCAAGATGATTACTAGAGAATGACTTGTCAGCTTAGCAGTAGAAGGACTTTGTCCCACAGGAAGGAAGAGAATTCTGGACAATTGTGCACCCTCACACAGTATGGCAATATTTATATACTCATTTTATAGGTTGAACTCAATAGACTTCTCTCTTCTTTCAACCTCATCTACAATGTTAAAAAATTATAATGAGTCTTGTCATACCTGAGGCCACATTACTCCCTGTCGCCAAGCACTTCATACCACCTGCACATCAAGACGGTTACTAGAGAATGACTTGTCAGCTTAGCAGTAGAAGGACTTTGTCCCACAGGAAGGAAGAGAATTCTGGACAATTGTGCACCCTCACACAGTATGGCAATATTTATATACTCATTTTATAGGTTGAACTCAATAGACTTCTCTCTTCTTTCAACCTTATCTACAATGTTAAAAATTATAATGAGTCTTGTCATACCTGAGGCCACATCACTCCCTGTCGCCAAGTACTTCATACCACCTGCACATCAAGATGGTTACTAGAGAATGACTTGTCAGCTTAGCAGTAGAAGGACTTTGTCCCACAGGAAGGAAGAGAATTCTGGACAATTGTGCACCCTCACACAGTATGGCAATATTTATATACTCATTTTATAGGTTGAACTCTATAGTCTTCTGTCTACTTTCAACCTCATCTACAATTGCATGTATTATAATGAGTCTTGTCATACCTGAGGACACAGCATAAGTAAATATTAAATTTTCTCTTGGTCCAGTGTGTATATCTGAATGAAAATTAACAAATAAATAGATCATGACTTTAAAATCAGCTGTGAGTGTTGCTTTTCATTTCTGAAACAAAACCTTATTTTCAACACAGTTGTTGGTTGGTTGGTTGGTTGGTTGGTTGGTTGGTTGGTTAAAAAGAGGTGAATATATTTACAAATACATAATATATTTATGAGATGTAAAGAGACACTCATTTTACATTTATAATATCCAGTGGCATATTTAGGTTTTGTGCTGCCCTATTTTTTGGTCAGGGTGTAACTTAATTTTTTTTTCATGGCATTTCCATAGCAAACGTTTACTAGGGCTTGCATGCGCTTAGGTGAGTTGAATTAGGCCCATGAGTACACAGTATACATTAATATATACAGTATATATACTATATATATATATTGTATAAATATATATATATATATATCATACATAACCTAACCCCTCCCCCGTGTCTGTCCCCCCCTCCCCCGTGTCTCTCTCCCCCTCCCCTGTGTCTCTCTCCCCCTCCCCTGTGTCTCTCTCCCCCTCCCCTGTGTCTCTCTCCCCCCGTGTCTCTCTTCCCCCTCCCCCCCTGTGTCTCTCTTCCCCCTCCCCTGTGTCTCTCTTCCCCCCTCCCCTGTTTCTCTCTCCCGCTCTCCCTTGTGTCTCTCTTCTCCCTCCCATGTGTCTCTCCCCCTCCCCTGTGTCTCTACCTCTCCCCTGTGTCTCTCCCTCTCCCCTGTGTCTCTCTACCCCCTCCCCCCCTGTGTCTCTCCCCCCCCTCCCATGTGTCCCTCCCCCCCCTGTGTCTCTCCCCCCTCCCCCCTGTGTCTCTATTCCCCCTCCCCCTGTGTCTCTCCCCCCTCCCCCATGTCTCTCTCCCCCCCCCGTGTCTCTCTCCCCACGTGTCTCTCTTCCCCCCTCTCCTGTCTCTCTCTTCCCCCCTCCCTTGTGTCTCTCTTCCCCCCTCCCTTGTGTCTCTCTTCCCCCCTCCCCTGTGTCTCTCTTCCCCCCTCCCCTGTGTCTCTCTTTCCCCATCCCCTGTGTCTCTCTTCCCCCTCCCCCCTATGTCTATCTCCCCCCCTCCCTGTGTCTCTCTTCCCCCTCCCCCCATGTCTCTCTTCCCCCCCTCCCCTGTGTCTCTCTCCCTCCCTCCCCTGTGTCTCTCTCCCTCCCTCCCCTGTGTCTCTCTCCCCCCCTCCCTCGTGTCTCTCTTCCTCTCCTCCCCGTGTCTCTCCCCCCCCTCCCATGTGTCTCTCCCCCGTCCCATGTGTCTCTCACCCCCTCCCCTGTGTCTCCCCCCCCCTCCCCTGTGTCTCATCCCTATGGTTCTTGCACCCAGAACTGTCTGGGAATAGCTCCCTGTGACTCTGGGAACAGCACAGCTTCCTGTGAGTGCCAGTGAGCACCCAGGGCTGAGCATGTTGCAGGATCATGAATGTTTACCCGGTCCGGTCTGAGAGTGCAGTCCCCTTCCGTATTTTATATATATATATATATATATATAAATGCACACACACATAAATATATATTATATATGTAGACACACAAACATTATATATGTATACATACACACACATAGAGTATATATAATACAAACACACACAATAAAAAAAATATTGCTAAACTACAGTCACAACCGGTTATTAGCAGCAACAGCCAGTTACTGCCAGCTAAATAATGTCAGCTAAATGATGTCATTATAAACTCCAGTCACACCCTGCTATTAGCAGCCACAGCCAGTCACTGACAGCTAAATAATGGTAAAGTGCCACATCTTGCCATTGTGATGTCATAATAACCCAGGGTATATAAAGAGCTGCAAGACAATCTTTTAGTTAGCTTTTTGTAGAATGTCTACAAAAAAAGTTATACGTATTGTTATACTAATTGTGCTTCTTATTATCATTTTCTCTTAGGTGAGGAGATGATGTAAGAAGCCAATCTGTTGGTGGCGGAGGTTAGGGCGGGCGGGCGGGTTATTGCAACTAAACAATCAGCAGCTAAACATACCATCAGCAGCTAAACATACCATCAGTAGCTAAACATCCCATCAGCAGCTAAACATCCCATCAGCAGCTAAACATCCCATCAGCAGCTAAACATCCCTTCAAAAGCTAATCATCCCATCAGCAGCTAAACATCCCATCAGCAACTAAACATCCCATCAGCAACTAATCATCCCATCTATGTTTCTATCTATCTATTGGGTTCTTGTAAAGCGTGGCTATTCACCCGTAAGGGTCTCAAGGTGCTGAGGGTTGCAGTTCAGTCGAAGAGCCAGGTCTTGAGGTCCTTTCTGAACTTAGTAAGGGCGGTAGCTTGTCTAAGGTGCAGCGGGAGGGTGTTCCAAGTCTTGGCAGCCAGGTGAGAGAAGGATCTGCCTCCCGCTGTGGTTTTCCTGATGCGGGGGATGACAGCGAGGGCTTGGTCGGCAGATCGAAGTTGTCTGGCAGGGTGTAGAAGGTAACGTGTGGTTCAAGTATTCGGGACCGATGTTGTGGAGGGCCTTGAAAGCGTGGGTGAGAAGCTTGAAGGTGATTCTTTTGTTGATAGGGAGCCAGTGCAGGTCCCGCAGGTATTTGGTGATGTGGCATTGACGAGGGATGTCAAGGATTAGTCTGGCCGAGAAGTTCTGGATGCGCTGTAGTCTCTTTTGAAACTTGATGGTGGGGCCGGCGTAGAGTGCGTTACCATAGTCCAGTCGGCTTTTGACGAGGGCGTGAGTGACAGCCTTCCTGGTCTCGGTTGGGATCCATTTGAAGATCTTTCGCAGCAGGTGAAGTGTGTGGAAGCATGCAGAAGAGATGGCGTTGATTTGCCGGTCCATGGAGAGCGATGAGTCCAGGATGACGCCTAGATTTTGTGCATGGTCGGTGGGGGTTGGAGGGTGTCCGAGGGCTATGGGCCACCAGGAGTTATTCCAAGCGGATGTGGTGGGACCGAGGAGGAGGACTTCGGTCTTGTCTGCGTTCAGCTTTAGGCAGCTGTAGTTCATCCAGGTGGCGACTGCTGTCAGCCCTTCGTGGATGTTTCTCTTGGCGGTGGTGGGGTCACTGGTGAGTGAGATGATTAGCTGGGTGTCGTTGGCATAGGAGACGATGTTGAGGTCGTGTCGTCGGGTGATGGCGGAGAGAGGGGACATGTAGATGTTGAATAGAGTAGGGCTCAGAGAAGATCCTTGGGGTACACCGCAGCTGATTTCTGTGGGCTTGGAAGTGAAGGGTGGGAGTCTAACTTTCTGGGTTCTGCCGGTGAGGAAGGAGGTGATCCATTCCAGGGCTTTGTCGCGTATGCCGGCATTGTGTAGTCGGTTGCAGAGGGTGAGGTGGGAGACAGTGTCGAATGCTGCTGAGAGGTCTAGGAGAATGAGGGCAGCGGTCTCTCCTCGGTCGAGTAGGGCGAGGATGTCATCTGTGGTGGCGAGGAGGGTGGTCTTGGTGCTGTGGTTGCTCCTGAAACCGGATTGGGAGGGGTCCAGGGTGTGGTTGGCTTCGATGTAGTCAACAAGTTGCGCGTTGATGGATTTCTCGATGACTTTGGCCGCAAAGGGGAGCAAAGAGATTGGGCGGTAGTTCTTCAGATCATTGGGGTCAGCCATGGGTTTTTTCAGTAGGGGTTTTAATTATGCGTGCTTCCAGTCATCCGGGAAGGTGCCGGTTTCGATGGAGCAGTTGATGGTGCTGCAGAGCTCGGGTGTCACCCGCTTTGTTGAAAATGTGATGCGGGCATGGGTCCCGAGGGTGCTCCGGAGTGGATCGATCTCATGATCCTGATGGTGTCCTCTGAGGTGAGGGGGATCCAGATGGTCAGTGGGGGGTAGGCGGTGGTGTATTTGGGTGAGGTATCGGTAGGAGTTAGTGAGTTGGCAGTGGTGGGTGAGTTCTGGGGAGCGAAGCTGTCATAGATGTCAACGATCTTGCGGTGGAAGTACATTGTGAGGTTATCGCAGAGGTCCTGGGAGGGCGGGATGTTGTTGGTGTTGCAGCTAATCATCCCATCAGCAGCTAAACATCCCATCAGCAGCTAAACATCCCATCAGCTTCTAAACATCCCATCAGCAGCTAAACATCCCATCAGCTTCTAAACATCCCATCAGCAGCTAATCATCCCATCAGCAGCTAAAAATCCCATCAGCTTCTAAACATCCCATCAGCAGCTAATCATCCCATCAGCAGCTAAACATCCCATCAGCTTCTAAACTATGTGAAGATTTACACAGTATTATGCAATTATGTTTTTCTTCCTTTTGGAAAACAATGTTTAAATTATTTGTATTTATGTGATTATTTCCATTAAAGACTCTTTTCACTTTGAATATATTCCTACATACTGGTTGGTCTGTATTATTATTACTATGTGTGTGTGGTTTTACTTACACATTTTTTCATTTTATATTTATTTCTGTGTTAACCACATTATTGTGATTTTTGTATTTATTAAAAAATAATAATAATTATATATATATATATATTAAAAACCTAAAACCTAAAGAGACGTAAGACTCATACATAACCTAAAGACACATAAGACTCATACATAACCTAAAGGGACAAAAGACTCATACATAACCTAAAGGGACACAAGACTCATACATAACCTAAAGGGACATACGACTCATATATAACCTAAAGGGACATAAGACTCATGCATAACCTAAAGGGACATAATATTCATGCATAACCTAAAGGGACATAAGACTCATGAATAACCTAAAGGGACATAAGACTCATGCATAACCTAAAGGTACATAAGACTCATACATAACCTAAAGACACATATGACTCATGCATAACCTAAAGGTACATAAGACTCATACATAACCTAAAGGTACATAAGACTCATGCATAACCTAAAGACAAATATGACTCATGCAAAACCTAAAGGGACATAAGACTCATACATAAACTAACATAAGACTCATACATAACCTAAAGGGACATAAGACTCATACATAACTTAAAGGGACATAATACTCATACATAACCTAAGGGGACATAAGACTCATACATAACCTAAAGGGACATAAGACTCATACATAACCTAAAGGTACATAAGGCTCATGCATAACCTAAAGGAACATAAGACTCATACATAAACTAAAGGGACATAAGACTCATACATAACCTAAAGGGACATAAGGCTCATACATAACCTAAAGGTACATAAGGCTCATACATAACCTAAAGGTACATAAGACTCATACATAAACTAAAGGGACATAAGACTCATACATAACCTAAAGGGACATAAGACTCATACATAACCTAAAGGTACATAAGGCTCATACATAACCTAAAGGTACATAAGACTCATACATAAACTAAAGGGACATAAGACTCATACATAACCTAAAGGGACATAAGAATCATACATAACCTAAAGGGACATAAGACTCATACATAACCTAAAAAGACACATACGACTCATGCATAACCTAAAGGTACATAAGACTCATACATAACCTAAAGGTACATAAGACTCATACATAACCTAAAGGGACATAAGACTCATACATAAACTAAAGGGACATAAGACTCATGCATAACCTAAAGGTACATAAGACTCATACATAACCTAAAGGGACATAAGACTCATACATAACCTAAAGGGACATAAGACTCATACATAAACTAAAGGGACATAAGACACATACATAAACTAAAGACACATACGACTCATGCATAACCTAAAGGTACATAAGACTCATACATAAACTAAAGACACATACGACTCATGCATAACCTAAAGACACATACGACTCATGCATAACCTAAAGGTACGTAAGACACATACATAAACTAAAGACACATAAGACTCATACATAACCTAAAGGTACATAAGACACATACATAAACTAAAGGTACATAAGACACATACATAAACTAAAGGTACATAAGACACATACATAAATATAGGTACATAAGACACATACATAAACTAAAGGTACATAAGACACATACATAAACTAAAGACACATAAGACTCATACATAACCTAAAAGTACATAAGACACATACATAAACTAAAGACACATAAGACTCATACATAAACTAAAGACACATACGACTCATGCATAACCTAAAGACACATACGACTCATGCATAACCTAAAGGTACATAAGACTCATACATAAACTAAAGACACATACGACTCATGCATAACCTAAAGACACATACGACTCATGCATAACCTAAAGGTACATAAGACACATACATAAACTAAAGACACATAAGACTCATACATAACCTAAAGGTACATAAGACACATACATAAACTAAAGACACATACGACTCATGCATAACCTAAAAACACATACGACTCATGCATAACCTAAAGGTACATAAGACTCATACATAAACTAAAGACACATAAGACTCATGCATAACCTAAAGGTACATAAGACTCATACATAAACTAAAGACACATACGACTCATGCATAACCTAAAGGTACATAAGACTCATGCATAACC
Source organism: Bombina bombina (assembly GCF_027579735.1). Lineage (NCBI taxonomy): Eukaryota > Metazoa > Chordata > Amphibia > Anura > Bombinatoridae > Bombina > Bombina bombina. Next base: position 1,129,293,684 of record NC_069501.1, read on the forward strand.
TAAAGGTACATAAGACACATACATAAACTAAAGACACATATGACTCATACATAACCTAAAGGTACATAAGACACATACATAAACTAAAGACACATAAGACTCATACATAACCTAAAGACACATAAGACTCATACATAAACTAAAGACACATAAGACTCATACATAAACTAAAGACACATAAGACTCATACATAACCTAAAGACACATAAGACTCATGCATAACCTAAAGACACATAAGACTCATGCATAACCTAAAGACACATAAGACTCATGCATAACCTAAAGACACATAAGACTCATGCATAAACTAAAGGGACATAAGACTCATACATAACCTAAAGGGACATAAGACTCATACATAACCTAAAGACACATACGACTCATGCATAACCTAAAGACACATAAGACTCATACATAACCTAAAGACACATAAGACTCATACATAACCTAAAGACACATAAGACTCATACATAACCTAAAGACACATAAGACTCATACATAACCTAAAGGGACATAAGACACATACATAACCTAAAGACACATAAGACTCATACATAACCTAAAGGGACATAAGGCTCATACATAACCTAAAGGGACATAAGACTCATACATAAGACTCATACATAACCTAAAGGTACATAAGGCTCATACATAACCTAAAGGTACATAAGACTCATACATAACCTAAAGGGACATAAGACACATACATAACCTAAAGACACATAAGACTCATACATAACCTAAAGGGACATAAGGCTCATACATAACCTAAAGGGACATAAGACTCATACATAAGACTCATACATAACCTAAAGGTACATAAGGCTCATACATAACCTAAAGGTACATAAGACTCATACATAACCTAAAGGGACATAAGGCTCATACATAACCTAAAGGGACATAAGACTCATACATAAGACTCATACATAACCTAAAGGTACATAAGGCTCATACATAACCTAAAGGTACATAAGACTCATACATAACCTAAAGGGACATAAGACTCATACATAAACTAAAGGGACATGAGACTCATACATAACCTAAAGGGACATAAGACTCATACATAACCTAAAAAGACACATAAGACTCATGCATAACCTAAAGGTACATAAGACTCATACATAACCTAAAGGTACATAAGACTCATACATAAACTAAAGGGACATAAGACTCATACATAACCTAAAGGGACATAAGGCTCATACATAACCTAAAGGGACACAAGACTAATACATAACCTAAAGGTACATAAGACTCATACATAACCCAAAGGGACATAAGACTCATACATAACCTAAAGACACATATGACTCATACATAACCTAAAGGGACATAGGACTCATACATAACCTAAAGACACATACGACTCACGCATAACCTAAAGGGACATAGGACTCATACATAACCTAAAGGGACATATGACTCATACATAACCTAACCCCTCCCCCGTGTCTCTCTTCCCCCCGTGTCTCCCCCCCCTCCCCTGTGTATCTCTCCCCCTCCCCTGTGTCTCTCTCCCCCTCCCCTGTGTCTCTCTTCCCCCCTCCACTGTGTCTCTCTTCCCCCATTCCCTGTGTCTCTCTTCCCCCTCCCCCCTATGTCTATCTCCCCCCCTCCCCTGTGTCTCTCTTCCCCTTCCCCCCTATGTCTGTCTTCCCCCCTCCCCTGTGTCTCTCTCCCTCCCTCCCCTGTGTCTCTCTCCCCCCCCCCTCCCCCGTGTCTCTCTTCCCCTCCTCCCCCGTGTCTCTCTCCCCCCGTCCCATGTGTCTCTCCCCCCTCCCATGTGTCTCTCCCCCCCTCCCCTGTGTCTCTCTACCCCCCGCCCCTGTGTCTCTTCCCTATGGTTCTTGCACCCAGAACTGTCTGGGAATAACTCCCTGTGACTCTGGGGACAGCACAGCTTCCTATGAGTGCCAGTGAGCACCCAGGGCTGAGCATGTTGCAGGGTTATGGATGTTTACCCGGTCCGGTCTGAGAGTGCAGTCCCCTTCCGTATTTTATAGATATATATATAAATGCACACACACATAAATATATATTATATATGTAGACACACAAACATTATATATGTATACATACACACACATAGAGTATATATAATACAAACACACACAATAAAAAAATATTGCTAAACTACAGTCACAACCGGTTATTAGCAGCAACAGCCAGTTACTGCCAGCTAAATAATGTCAGCTAAATGATGTCATTATAAACTCCAGTCACAACCTGCTATTAGCGGCCACAGCCAGTCACTGACAGCTAAATAATGGTAAAGTGCCACATCTTGCCATTGTGATGTCATAATAACCCAGGGTATATAAAGAGCTGCAAGACAATCTTTTAGTTAGCTTTTTGTAGAATGTCTACAAAAAAAGTTATTCGTATTGTTATACTAATTGTGCTTCTTATTATCATTTTCTCTTAGGTGAGGAGATGATGTAAGAAGCCAATCTGTTGGTGGTGGAGGTTAGGGCGGGCGAGCGGGTTATTGCAACTAAACAATCAGCAGCTAAACATACCATCAGCAGCTAAACATCCCATCAGCAGCTAAACATGCCATCAGCAGCTAAACATGCCATCAGCAGCTAAACATCCCATCAGCAACTAAACATCCCTCAGCAGCTAAACATCCCATCAGCAGCTAAACATCCCATCAGCAGCTAAACAGCTCATCAGCAGCTAAACATCCCTTTGAAAGCTAATCATCCCATCAGCAGCTAATCATCCCATCAGCAGCTAATCATCCCATCAGCAGCTAAACATCCCATCAGCAGCTAAACATCCCTTCAAAAGCTAATCATCCCATCAGCAGCTAATCATCCCATCAGCAGCTAAACATCCCATCAGCAGTTAAACATCCCATCAGCAGCTAAACATCCCTTCAAAAGCTAATCATCCCATCAGCAGCTAATCATCCCATCAGCAGCTAAACATCCCATCAGCAACTAATCATCCCATCTATGTTTCTATCTATCTATCTATTGGGTTCTTGTAAAGCGTGGCTATTCACCCGTAAGGGTCTCAAGGCGCTGAGGGTTGCAGTTCAGTCGAAGAGCCAGGTCTTGAGGTCCTTTCTGAACTTAGTTAGTGCGGTAGCTTGTCTAAGGTGCAGCGGGAGGGTGTTCCAAGTCTTGGCAGCCAGGTGAGAGAAGGATCTGCCTCCCGCTGTGGTTTTCCTGATGCGGGGGATGACAGTGAGGGCTTGGTCGGCCGATCGAAGTTCTCTGGCAGGGTGTAGAAGGTAACGTGGTGGTTCAAGTATTCGGGACCGATGTTGTGGAGGGCCTTGATAGCGTGGGTGAGAAGCTTGAAGGTTATTCTTTTTTTTTTTTTTTTTTTTTTAGTTAAATTATTTTTATTTTATTTTTCAAACTTTTTATTGAGGACAAAATGACAGATACAAATTATAGAAAACATGTGAGCATAAGTGTTACATCAAATATTTGCATCATATCTGAAAAACTCAGTTGTAAATACATATTATAGAGAACATAAAAGCATAAATGTTAAATCAAATATTTGCATCATATCTGAAAGACTCAATTGTAAAAGATTAAAAATACAGTCCTCTATTTTTTCATTACTTACTGATGTAGGTCTTGCGTAGACCTATATTGTTATAGTGAGTTATAATCTAGAATAAAAATAACAAAAGAAAGTTTGCTCCCTATCGTCGGGGGCAGAGACCACAACTGAGCACAGCAAACAACACATTACCATATGTTGGTGACATTTCAACAGTATAACCAGCTATTAACACAAGTATACAGTGGTTGGGCACAAATGGGGTAATCAATGTGGTTGCTACCATACAGCAATATCAACTAAAAGTGTGTTGTGAATAGATATAAGAGTATTTCTGTTACCATCTGGGGTTATCGCTGTGGAGCGCTTATAATTGAGCGTGATAGGATGTGTATAAAGCAGTCTGGCGATCTACTAGTATGTTGTCATGTAAATGGTGTGGTATCCTAGCGGTGCGCAGCCAAATAAAGATTGAGATGCGTGTGGTATGCAACAAGCCTATATATTGGAGCGCTGTACAATTATGCTTTTAAAGTAAATACATATGATTCATATGTGGATAAATTAATATGGGATATGCACCTTGATTGAGCATAAAGAGATTCAGGGAGCATGGGCTAAGTATAGGCAAATTGTTAATTCTTCGTGTAAGATGCAGTAGGCACTTTCATTATAGTATTAAGTACTTATCTATGGGGTTTGGTAGAGTGTCTACCTACAGTTTGTTTATGGCTTGTATAAGGACATCCCAGCCTGTTCTATGTCATCAGGTGTGACCCACCGACACCATCCTCTAGGGTGTCTGACAGCATGTTAGTACTAGGTTGCTGTCCCGGCCGCAGACAGCAGTGTCCCAGAAGGTGTAGGAGTAGTGTCTGTGTGTACACACCATGTTAGGGCATCCTCCACATGTCTATATATTAGAATTTACACCAATGTCTATTGCCATTCAGTATGAGTGGTCTCTGGGAAGGCCAGCTGGACCCCAATGCCTTAAAGATAAAGTGGGAATGAAAAATTGAGCTCCCCATAGACCCATAACGATTCTCTTTACAAGGTTCTTCCCTCCCACCAACTCTTGAGCTCAATATAAATATTTACTCTGCTCTAAATCTCTGGTAAGGTGTTTGCGTGTGATGGTGATGTATTTCAAACATTTGGATATATTGACTAACAGGGGAGTTTAAACGTAAAAACAGTGAAATCTAATCTACTACACACAGTACAGACTACACCGCACATGGGCCGGCCAATTACCCAAAAATAACAAATGCCAGAACATAGAAAACTTTCTTAAGAGAAGGCCGGTACCCCTGAGGTGCGAGTCAGATATTTATGTATTGTCCGGGCCAGGTATATCAAAATGGGCATAGGGAGTATTTTCATGGCGGTTCCACCGCACTCCGTTGCAACCCCCAGAGTCAGAAAAGATGTCACGGTCTGTGAAAAAAGAGCCCTCAGCAACCATCCGAGAGTGTGACCTAGAAACATTGTACCTTGTGGTTGTAGGGCTACAAAAGAATTTCAGTTCTGTGCCCCGGGTTGAATCTCCCACAGCCGTGAACCAGCATTCTGTTGCGATATGGCTCCCGGTCAGGTGCTCAGCGCTGGTCGGGATGACCAGAATCAGGTGGGCCTCAGTTTGTTTGGCTGCGTGGGAGAAGAACCCGGGCACAACCGCACCACCTCTGTTGATCCGATCCGGAGTATCAGGCTCATCACCCTGCGCATCGCCTTTCCATCTGAACACTGAGCCCTGCAGCGGCACATTGTATTGCCTATTTGGTGCTTCATCTAGATCCATGCGGCCAGTCTTGTGCGCCTCCGATCTGACCTGTAGTAGCAGCATTTCTTCAGTATTAATGTGAGACTCTCTAGTTGCTTGCTTGGACTGTATGGTATCAGGGGTTGAGTGAGTTATTAGCCCATCCGTACATGCTTGAGTGATATCATCTGTGATACTAGATGCTTCTTCTGAGTTAGGTGCCACAGCCATATTTATGTGTGTAGCGCTGAGCATACAGATCAGATTGTCGTATGGGGCCCTGTCCATTAGGGAGCGCATCAAGCTCTCAATCTTTTCAAGATGGCGATCGGGGCTTTCTTGCAGGTTAGGTGTACTGTGGGCCGTCATTTTCCCCTATTTTTCCCTCCAATCCAGGCTATACACTGGTGACTGTACAGTCCTTTGCCGTGCTCAGAAAAGGTTAAATACCTCGGTAAACCGAGGGGGAAAGCGCTACCTGATATGAGCCGCCGCCCCAGGTCTTTAATGTCCGATCCTGAGCTCTAATTTCACCAACACAGCTCGGTCCTTGGAAATAAAGTTCTCACAGTGGAGATGTGTGATATCTTATTCAATATGGTTGTCTTTGCTGTAAATTTTTCACCAAAAATCGGCGGATATTTAGTGATTCAGTTAGAGCTCCTGGAGATGCGACCATTCAGGATCGCTGCTTGGACACGCCCCCCAAAAGGTTATTCTTTTGTTGATGGGGAGCCAGTGCAGGTCCCGCAGGTATTTGGTGATGTGGCATTGACGAGGGATGTCAAGGATTAGTCTGGCCGAGGAGTTCTGGATGCGCTGTAGTCTCTTTTGAAACTTGATGGTGGTGCCGGCGTAGAGTGCGTTACCATAGTCCAGTCGGCTGTTGACGAGGCCGTGAGTGACAGCCTTCCTGGTCTCGGTTGGGATCCATTTGAAGATCTTTTGCAGCAGGTGAAGTCTGTGGAAGCATGCATAAGAGATGGCGTTGATTTGCCGGTCCATGGAGAGCGATGAGTCCAGGATGACGCCTAGATTTCGTGCATGGTCGGTGGGGGTTGGAGGGTGTCCGAGGGCTATGGGCCACCAGGAGTTATTCCAAGTGGATGTGGTGGGACCGAGGAGGAGGACTTCGGTCTTGTCTGCGTTCAGCTTTAGGCAGCTGTAGTTCATCCAGGTGGCGACTGCTGTCAGCCCTTCGTGGACGTTTCTCTTGGCGGTGGTGGGGTCACTGGTGAGTGAGATGATTAGCTGGGTGTCGTCGGCATAGGAGACGATGTTGAGGTTGTGTCGTCGGGTGATGGCGGAGAGAGGGGACATGTAGATGTTGAATAGAGTAGGGCTCAGAGAAGAGACTTGGGGTACACCGCAGCTGATTTCTGTGGGCTTGGAAGTGAAGGGTGGGAGTCTAACTTTCTGGGTTCTGCCGGTGAGGAAGGAGGTGATCCATTCCAGGGCTTTGTCGCGTATGCTGGCATCGTGTAGTCGGTTGCAGAGGGTGAGGTGGGAGACAGTGTCGAATGCTGCTGAGAGGTCTAGAAGAATGAGGGCAGCGGTCTCTCCTCGGTCGAGTAGGGCGAGGATGTCGTCTGTGGTGGCGAGGAGGGTGGTCTCGGTGCTGTGGTTGCTCCTGAAACCGGATTGGGAGGGGTCCAAGGTGTGGTTGGCTTCGATGTAGTCAACAAGTTGCGCGTTGATGGATTTCTCAATGACTTTGGCCGCAAAGGGGAGCAAAGAGATTGGGCGGTAGTTCTTCAGATCATTCGGGTCAGCCATGGGTTTTTTCAGTAGGGGTTTTAATTATGCGTGCTTACAGTCATCCGGGAAGGTGCCGGTTTTGATGGAGCAGTTGATGGTGCTGCAGAGCTCGGGGGCAATGGTGTCACCCGCTTTGTTGAAAATGTGATGCGGGCATGGGTCCCGAGGGTGCTCCGGAGTGGATCGATCTCATGATCCTGATGGTGTCCTCTGGGGTGAGGGGGATCCAGATAGTCAGTGGGGGGTAGGCGGTGGTGTATTTGGGTGAGGTATCGGTAGGAGTTGGTGAGTAGGCAGTGGTGGGTGAGTTCTGGGGCGCGGAGCTGTCATAGATGTCAACGATCTTGCGGTGGAAGTACATTGCGAGGTTATCGCAGAGGTCCTGGGAGGGCAGGATGTTGTTGGTGTTGCAGCTAATCATCCCATCAGCAGCTAAACATCCCATCAGCAGCTAAACATCCCATCAGCTTCTAAACATCCCATCAGCAGCTAAACATCCCATCAGCTTCTAAACATCCCATCAGCAGCTAAACATCCCATCAGCTTCTAAACATCCCATCAGCAGCTAATCATCCCATCAGCAGCTAAACATCCCATCAGCTTCTAAACATCCCATCAGCAGCTAAACATCCCATCAGCTTCTAAACTATGTGAAGATTTACACAGTATTATGCAATTATGTTTTTCTTCCTTTTGGAAAACAATGTTTAAATTATTTGTATTTATGTGATTATTTCCATTAAAGACTCTTTTCACTTTGAATATATTCCTACATACTGGTTGGTCTGTATTATTATTACTATGTGTGTGTGGTTTTACTTACACATTTTTTCATTTTTTATGTATTTCTGTGTTAACCACATTATTGTGATTTTTGTATTTATTAAAAAAAATAATAATAATTATACACTGTATATATATATATTAAAAACCTAAAACCTAAAGAGACGTAAGACTCATACATAACCTAAAGACACATAAGACTCATACATAACCTAAAGGGACATAAGACTCATACATAACCTAAAGGGACACAAGACTCATACATAACCTAAAGGGACATACGACTCATATATAACCTAAAGGGACATAAGACTCATGCATAACCTAAAGGGACATAAGACTCATGCATAACCTAAAGGGACATAAGACTCATGAATAACCTAAAGGGACATAAGACTCATACATAACCTAAAGACACATAAGACTCATACATAACCTAAAGGGACATAAGACTCATACATAACCTAAAGGGACATAAGACTCATACATAACCTAAAGGGACATAAGACTCATACATAACCTAAAGGGACATAAGACTCATGCATAACCTAAAGGTACATAAGACTCATACATAACCAAAAGACACATACGACTCATACATAACCTAAAGACACATATGACTCATGAATAACCTAAAGGTACATATGACTCATACATAACCTAAAGGGACATAAGACTCATACATAACCTAAAGACACATACGACTCATGCATAACCTAAAGGTACATAAGACTCATACATAACCAAAAGACACATACGACTCATACATAACCTAAAGACACATATGACTCATGAATAACCTAAAGGTACATATGACTCATACATAACCTAAAGGGACATAAGACTCATACATAACCAAAAGACACATACGACTCATACATAACCTAAAGACACATATGACTCATACATAACCTAAAGGGACATAGGACTCATGCATAACCTAAAGGGACATAAGACTCATGCATAACCTAAAGAGACATACGACTCACGCATAACCTAAAGACACATATGACTCATACATAACCTAAAGGGACATATGACTCATACATAACCTAACCCCTCCCCCGTGTCTCTCTCCCCCCGTGTCTCTCCCCCCCCCTTTCCTGTGTCTCTCTCCCCCTCCCCTGTGTCTCTCTCCCCCCATGTCTCTCTTCCCCCTCCCCCCTGTGTCTCTCTTCCCCGCTCCCGTTTCTCTCTCCCGCTCTCCCTTGTGTCTCTCTCCCCCCCTCCCATGTGTCTCTCCCCCTCCCCTGTGTCTCTCTCCCCCCGTGTCTCTCTCCCCGCCCCCTTGTCTCTCTCCCCCCGTGTCTCTTATCCCCCTCCCCCCTGTGTCTCTCTCCCCCCTCCCATGTGTCTCTCCCCCCCGTGTCTCTCTCCCCCTTCCCCCGTGTCTCTATTCCCCCTCCCCCCTGTGTCTCTCTTCCCCCTCCCCCTGTGTCTCTCTTCCCCCCCTCCCCTGTCTCTCTCCACCCCCTCCCCTGTGTCTCTCTCCCCCCTCCCCTGTGTCTCTCCAGCCTCTCCCCTGTGTCTCTCTTCCCCCCTCCCCTGTCTCTCTCTTCCCCCCCTCCCCTGTGTCTCTCTTCCCCCCCTCCCCTGTGTCTCTCTTCACCCTCCCCCCTGCGTCTCTCTCCCCCCTCCCCTGTGTCTCTCTTCCCCCTCCCCCCTGTGTCTCTATTCCCCCTCCCCCCTAAAGGGAAATAAGACTCATACATAACCTAAAGACACATACTACTCATGCATAACCTAAAGGTACATAAGACTCATACATAACCTAAAGGGACATAAGACTCATACATAACCTAAAGACACATACGACTCATACATAACCTAAAGACACATACGACTCATGCATAACCTAAAGGTACATAAGACTCATACATAACCTAAAGACACATACAACTCATACATAACCTAAAGACACATAAGACTCATACATAACCTAAAGACACATAAGACTCATACATAACCTAAAGACACATAAGACTCATGCATAACCTAAAGACGCATAAGACTCATGCATAACCTAAAGACACATACGGCTCATACATAACCTAAAGACACATACGGCTCATACATAACCTAAAGGGACATAAGACTCATACATAACCTAAAGGGACATAAGACTCATACATAACCTAAAGGGACATAAGACTCATACATAACCTAAAGGGACATAAGACTCATACATAACCTAAAGGGACATAAGACTCATACATAACCTAAAGACACATACGATTCATGCATAACCTAAAGGTACATAAAACTCATACATAACCAAAAGACACATACGACTCATACATAACCTAAAGACACATATGACTCATACATAACCTAAAGGGACATAAGACTCATACATAACCTAAAGGGACATAAGACTCATGCATAACCTAAAGGGACATAAGACTCATACATAACCTAAAGACACATACGACTCACGCATAACCTAAAGACACATACGACTCATACATAACCTAAAGGGACATATGACTCATACATAACCTAACCCCTCCCCCGTGTCTCTCTTCCCCCCCGTGTCTCTCCCCCCCTCCCCTGTGTCTCTCCCCCCTCCCCTGTGTCTCTCTCCCCCTCCCCTGTGTCTCTCTCCCCCTCCCCTGTGTCTCTCTCCCCCCATGTCTCTCTCCCCCCCCTGTGTCTCTCTTCCCCGCTCCCCTGTTTCTCTCTCCTGCTCTCCCTTGTGTCTCTCTCCCCCCCCTCCCATGTGTCTCTCCCCCTCCCCTGTGTCTCTCTCCCCCCGTGTCTCTCTCCCCGCCCCCTTGTCTCTCTCCCCCCGTGTCTCTTATCCCCCTCCCCCCTGTGTCTCTCTCCCCCCTCCCATGTGTCTCTCCCCCCCGTGTCTCTCTCCCCCTTCCCCTGTGTCTCTATTCCCCCTCCCCCCTGTGTCTCTCTTCCCCCTCCCCCCTGTGTCTCTCTTCCCCCCCTCCCCTGTCTCTCTCCACCCCCTCCCCTGTGTCTCTCTCCCCCCTCCCCTGTGTCTCTCCAGCCCCTCCCCTGTGTCTCTCTTCCCCCCTCCCCTGTCTCTCTCTCCCCCCCCTCCCCTGTGTCTCTCTTCCCCCCCTCCCCTGTGTCTCTCTTCACCCTCCCCCCTGCATCTCTCTCCCCCCTCCCCTGTGTCTCTCTTCCCCCTCCCCCCTGTGTCTCTATTCCCCCTCCCCCCTAAAGGGAAATAAGACTCATACATAACCTAAAGACACATACTACTCATGCATAACCTAAAGGTACATAAGACTCATACATAACCTAAAGGGACATAAGACTCATACATAACCTAAAGACACATACGACTCATACATAACCTAAAGACACATACGACTCATGCATAACCTAAAGGTACATAAGACTCATACATAACCTAAAGACACATACAACTCATACATAACCTAAAGACACATAAGACTCATACATAACCTAAAGACACATAAGACTCATACATAACCTAAAGACACATAAGACTCATGCATAACCTAAAGACACATAAGACTCATGCATAACCTAAAGACACATACGGCTCATACATAACCTAAAGACACATACGGCTCATACATAACCTAAAGGGACATAAGACTCATACATAACCTAAAGGGACATAAGACTCATACATAACCTAAAGGGACATAAGACTCATACATAACCTAAAGGGACATAAGACTCATACATAACCTAAAGACACATACGATTCATGCATAACCTAAAGGTACATAAAACTCATACATAACCAAAAGACACATACGACTCATACATAACCTAAAGACACATATGACTCATACATAACCTAAAGGGACATAAGACTCATACATAACCTAAAGGGACATAAGACTCATGCATAACCTAAAGGGACATAAGACTCATACATAACCTAAAGACACATACGACTCACGCATAACCTAAAGACACATACGACTCATACATAACCTAAAGGGACATATGACTCATACATAACCTAACCCCTCCCCCGTGTCTCTCTTCCCCCCCCCCCCCGTGTCTCTCCCCCCCCTCCCCTGTGTCTCTCCCCCCTCCCCTGTGTCTCTCTCCCCCTCCCCTGTGTCTCTCTCCCCCCTCCCCTGTGTCTCTCTCCCCCCATGTCTCTCTCCCCCCCCCTGTGTCTCTCTTCCCCGCTCCCCTGTTTCTCTCTCCTGCTCTCCCTTGTGTCTCTCTCCCCCCCTCCCATGTGTCTCTCCCCCTCCCCTGTGTTTCTCTCCCCCCGTGTCTCTCTCCCCGCCCCCTTGTCTCTCTTCCCCCGTGTCTCTCTCCCCCCTCCCCCTGTGTCTCTCTCCCCCTCCCATGTGTCTCTCCCCCTTCCCCCCGTGTCTCTATTCCCCCTCCCCCCTGTGTCTCTCCACCCCCTCCCCTGTGTCTCTCTCCCCCCTCCCCTGTCTCTCTCCACCCCCTCCCCTGTGTCTCTCTCCCCCCTCCCCTGTCTCTCTCCACCCCCTCCCCTGTGTCTCTCTTCCCCCCTCCCCTGTGTCTCTCTTCCCCCCCTCCCCTGTGTCTCTTTCCCCCCCCCTCCCCTGTGTCTCTCTTCCCCCTCCCCCCTGCGTCTCTCTACCCCTCCCCTGTGTCTCTCTTCCCCCTCCCCCCTGTGTCTCTATTCCCCCTCCCCCCTAAAGGGAAATAAGACTCATACATAACCTACAGACACATACTACTCATGCATAACCTAAAGGTACATAAGACTCATACATAACCTAAAGGTACATAAGACTCATGCATAACCTAAAGGGACATAAGACTCATACATAACCTAAAGACACATATGACTCATGCATAACCTAAAGACACATATGACTCATACATAACCTAAAGACACATACGACTCATACATAACCTAAAGACACATACGGCTCATACATAACCTAAAGACACATACGACTCATACATAACCTAAAGACACATATGACTCATACATAACCTAAAGGGACATATGACTCATGCATAACCTAAAGGGACATAAGACTCATACATAACCTAAAGACACATACGACTCACGCATAACCTAAAGACACATACGACTCATACATAACCTAAAGGGACATATGACTCATACATAACCTAACCCCTCCCCCGTGTCTCTCTTCCCCCCGTGTCTCTCCCACCTCCCCTGTGTCTCTCCCCCCTCCCCTGTGTCTCTCCCCTGTGTCTCTCTCCCCCTCCCCCCTGTGTCTCTCTTCCCCCCTCCCCTGTTTCTCTCTCCCGCTCTCCCTTGTGTCTCTCTCCCCCCCTCCCATGTGTCTCTCCCCCCTCCCCTGTGTCTCTCTCCCCCGTGTCTCTCTCCTCCGTGTCTCTCTCCCCCCTCCCCCCTGTGTCTCCCCCCGTCTCTCTCCCCCCTCCCCCTGTCTCTCTCCCCCCCTCCCCCCGTGTCTCTATTCCCCCCCTGTGTCTCTCCCCCCTCCCCCGTGTCTCTCTTCCCCCCCTGTGTCTCTCTCCCCCCTGTGTCTCTCTTCCCCCTCCCCTCTGTGTCTCTCTTCCCCACTCCCCTGTCACTCTCCCCCCCTCCCCTGTGTCTCTCTTCCCCCCTCCCCTGTGTCTCTCTTCCCCCCTCCCCTGTGTCTCTCTTCCCCCCCCTCCCCTGTGTCTCTCTTCCCCCCCTCCCCTGTGTCTCTCTTCCCCCCCCCTCCCCTGTGTCTCTCTTCCCCCCCTCCCCTGTGTCTCTCTTCCCCCATCCCCTGTGTCTCTCTTCCCCCTCCCCCATGTCTCTCTCCCCCACTCCCCTGTGTCTCTCTTCCCCCTCCCCCTGTGTCTCTCTTCCCCCTCCCCCCTGTGTCTCTCTCCCCCCTCCCCTGTGTCTCTCTCCCTCCCTCCCTCCCTCCCCTGTGTCTCTCTCCCTCCCTCCCCTGTGTCTCTCCCCCCTCCCCTGTGTCTCTTTCCCCCCTCCCCTGTGTCTCCCTCCCCCCTCCCCCGTGTCTCTCTTCCATTCCTCCCCCGTGTCTCTCTCCCCCCCTCCCATGTGTCTCTCCCCCACTCCCCTGTGTCTCTCCCCCCCCTCCCCTGTGTCTCTTCCCTATGGTTCTTGCACCCAGAACTGTCTGGGAATAACTCCCTGTGACTCTGGGGACAGCACAGCTTCCTGTGAGTGCCAGTGAGCACCCAGGGCTGAGCATGTTGTAGGGTCATGGATGTTTACCCGGTCCGGTCTGAGAGTGCAGTCCCCTTCCGTATTTTATATATATATATATAAATGCACACACACATAAATATATATTATATATGTAGACACACAAACATTATATATATATACATACACACACATAGAGTATAAATATATATTATATATGTAGACACACAAACATTATATATGTATACATACACACACATAGAGTATAAATATATATTATATATGTAGACACACAAACATTATATATGTATACATACACACACATAGAGTATATATATATATATATATATATATATATATATATATAAAAACACACACAATAAAAAAAATTATGCTTAACTGCTAAATTTCTTTCTCTTGTGGTGTATCCAGTCCACGGGCTCATCCCCTGTGTCTCTCTTCCCCCTCCCCCATGTCTCTCTCCCCCCTCCCCTGTGTCTCTCTTCCCCCTCCCCCCTGTGTCTCTCTTCCCCCTCCCCCCTGTGTCTCTCTCCCCCCTCCCCTGTGTCTCTCTCCCTCCCTCCCCTGTGTCTCTCTCCCTCCCTCCCCTGTGTCTCTCCCCCCCTCCCCTGTGTCTCTTTCCCCCTCCCCTGTGTCTCTCTCCCCCCTCCCCCGTGTCTCTCTTCCATTCCTCGCCCGTGTCTCTCTCCCCCCCTCCCATGTGTCTCTCTCCCTCCCTCCCCTGTGTCTCCCCCCCTCCCCTGTGTCTCTTTCCCCCTCCCCTGTGTCTCTCTCCCCCCTCCCCCGTGTCTCTCTTCCATTCCTCGCCCGTGTCTCTCTCCCCCCTCCCATGTGTCTCTCCCCCCCTCCCCTGTGTCTCTCTCCCCCCCCTCCCCTGTGTCTCTTCCCTATGGTTCTTGCACCCAGACCTGTCTGGGAATAACTCCCTGTGACTCTGGGGACAGCACAGCTTCCTGTGAGTGCCAGTGAGCACCCAGGGCTGAGCATGTTGTAGGGTCATGGATGTTTACCCGGTCCGGTCTGAGAGTGCAGTCCCCTTCCGAATTTTATATATATATATATATATATATATATATATATATATATATATATAAATAAATATATAAATAAATACACACACACATAAATATATATTATATATGTAGACACACAAACATTATATATATATACATACACACACATAGAGTATAAATATATATTATATATGTAGACACACAAACATTATATATGTATACATACACACACATAGAGTATAAATATATATTATATATGTAGACACACAAACATTATATATGTATACATACACACACATAGAGTATATATATATATATATATATATATATAAACATACAATAAAAAAAATTATGCTTACCTGATAAATTTCTTTCTCTTGTGGTGTATCCAGTCCACGGGCTCATCCATTACTTGTGGGATATTCTCCTTCCCAACAGGAAGTTGCAGGAGGACACCCACAGCAGAGCTGTCTATATAGCTCCTCCCCTAACTGCCACCCCCAGTCATTCGACCGAAGACAAGCAAGAAAAAGGAGAAACTATAGGGTGCAGTGGTGACTGTAGTTTAAAAATAAACTAAAATGACAGGGCGGGCCGTGGACTGGATACAACACAAGAGAAAGAAATTTATCAGGTAAGCATAAATTTTGTTTTCTCTTGTAAGGTGTATCCAGTCCACGGGTTCATCCATTACTTGTGGGATACCAATACCAAAGCTTTAGGACACGGATGAAGGGAGGGACAAGGCAGGAACTTAAACGGAAGGCACCACTGCCTGCAAGACCTTTCTCCCAAAAATAGCCTCCGAGGAAGCAAAAGTATCATATTTGTAGAATTTAGAAAAAGTATGAAGCGAAGACCAAGTTGCCGCTTTACAAATCTGTTCAACAGAGGCCTCATTTTTAAAAGCCCATGTGGAAGCTACCGCTCTAGTGGAATGAGCTGTAATTCTTTCAGGAGGCTGCTGGCCAGCAGTCTCATAAGCTAAACGGATTATGCTTCTCAGCCAAAAAGAAAGAGAAGATGCCGAAGCCTTTTGGCCTCTCCTCTGTCCAGAGTAGACAACAAACAAAGCAGATGTTTGATGAAAATTCTTAGTAGCTTGTAAACCACGTCAAGATTGTGTAATAGACGTTCCTTCTTTGAAGAAGGATTAGGACACAGTGATGGAACTACAATCTCCTGATTGATATTCTTATTAGATTCCACCTTAGGAAGAAATCCAGGTTTGGTACGCAACACTACCTTATCTGTCTGGAATATCAGATAAGGGGAATCACACTGTAAGGCAGATAACTCTGAAACTCTTCGAGCCAAAGAGATAGCTACCAAAAACAGAACTTTCCAAGATAAAAGCTTGATATATATGGAATCCAGAGGTTCAAACAGAACCCCTTGAAGAACTTTAAGAACTAAATTTAAACTCCATGGCGGAGCAACAGGTTTAAACACAGGCTTGATTCTAACTAAAGCCTGACAAAACGCCTGAACGTCTGGAACTGCCAGACGCTTGTGCAGAAGAATAGACAGAGCAGAAATCTGTCCCTTTAAGGAACTAGCTGACAATCCCTTCTCCAATCCTTCTTGGAGAAAAGATAATATCCTAGGAATCCTGACTTTACTCCATGAGTAACCCTTGGATTCACACCAATGAAGATATTTACACCATATCTTATGATAGATTTTCCTTGTGACAGGCTTTTGAGCCTGAATTAAAGTATCAATGACCGACTTGGAGAAACCACGTTTTGATAAAATCAAGCGTTCAATCTCCAAGCAGTCAGCCGCAGAGAAATTAGATTTGGATGTTTGAATGGACCTTGGAGTAGAAGGTCCTGTCTCAACGGCAGAGTCCATGGTGGAAGGGATGACATGTCCACCAGATAAGCATACCAAGTCCTGCGTGGCCACGCAGGTGCTATCAAAATCACTGAAGCTCTCTCCTGCTTGATCTTGGCAATCAGACGAGGGAGGAGAGGAAATGGTGGGAACACATAAGCCAGGCTGAAGGACCAGGGCACTGCTAGAGCATCTATCAGCGCTGCCTGGGGATCCCTTGACCTGGACCCGTAATAGGGAAGCTTGGCGTTCTCACGAGACGCCATCAGATCCACTTCTGGTTTGCTCCATAGTTGAATCAGCTGGGCAAATACCTCCGGATGGAGCTCCCACTCCCCCGGATGAAAAGTCTGCCGACTTAGAAAATCCACCTCCCAGTTCTCTACTCCTGGGATATGGATAGCTGAGAAATGGCAAGAGTGAACCTCTGCCCATAGAATTATCTTTGAAACCTCCAACATTGCCAGGGGGCTTCTTGTTCCCCCCTGATGGTTGATATAGGCTACAGTCGTGATATTGTCCGACTGAAATCTGATGAACCTGACCGCAGCTAGTTGAGGCCAAGCCTGAAGAGCATTGAATATCGCTCTCAGTTCGAGAAAGTGTATCGGAAGGAGGGCTTACTCCTGAGTTCACAAACCCTGAGCCTTCAGGGAGTTCCAGACTGCGCCCCAGCCCAGAAGGCTGGGATCTGTCGTGACTATAGTCCACTCTGGCCTGCGGAAACTCATTCCCCTGGACAGATGGACCCGAGAGAACCACCAGAGAAGAGAATCCCTGGTCTCTTGATCCAGATTTAGCAGAGGGGACAAATCTGTGTAATCCCCATTCCACTGATTGAGCATGCAAAGTTGCAGTGGTCTGAGATGTAGGCGGGCAAACGGAACTATGTCCATTGCCGCTACCATTAGGCCGATTACTTCCATACACTGAGCCACTGACGGCCGAGAAGTGGAATGAACAGCACGGCAGGAAGTTAGAAGCTTTGATAACCTGACCTCTGTCAGAAACATTTTCATTTCTACTGAATCTATCAGTGTTCCTAGGAAGGAAACTCTTGTGAGAGGGGAGAGAGAACTCTTTTCTTTCTTCACCTTCCACCCGTGAGACCTCAGAAAGGCCAGAACAATGTCCGTATGGGACTTGGCGATTTGAAAAGTCTACGCCTGTATCAGAATGTCGTCTAGGTAAGGAGCCACCGCTATGCCCCGTGGCCTTAGAACCGCCAGTAGGGACCCTAGAACCTTCGTAAAGATTCTTGGTGCCGTGGCTAACCCGAAGGGAAGAGCCACAAACTGGTAATGCCTGTCTAAGAAGGCGAACCTGAGTACCTGATGATGATCTCTGTAAATCGGAATGTGGAAATAAGCATCCTTTAAGTCCACGGTAGTCATATATTGACCCTCCTGGATCATAGGGAGGATGGTTCGGATAGTCTCCATCTTGAAGGATGGGACCCTGAGAAATTTGTTTAGGATCTTGAGATCCAAGATTGGTCTAAAAGTTCCCTCTTTTTTGGGAACTATAAACAGATTTGAATAGAAGCCCTGCCCCTGTTCCTGCTTTGGAACTGGGTGGATCACTCCCATAACCAGCAGGTCTTGAACACAACGTAAGAATGCCTCTCTCTTTATCTGGTTTACAGATAATTGTGAGAGATGAAATCTCCCCTTTGAAGTCCAGAAGATATACCTGGGAAACAATCTCTAATGCCCAGGGATCCTGGACGTCTCTTGCCCAAGCCTGGGCGAAGAGAGAGAGTCTGCCCCCCCACTAGATCCGGTCCCGGATCGGGGGCTACTCCTTCATGCTGTCTTAGAGGCAACCGCAGGTTTCTTGGCCTGCTTCCCCTTATTCCAAGCCTGGTTAGTTCTCCAGACTGCTTTGGACTGGGCGAAATTTCCCTCTTGTTTTGCATTAGAGGAAACTGAAGCTGCGCCACTCTTGAAGTTTCGAAAAGGAACGAAAATTATTCTGTTTGGTCCTTAACTTATTGGACCTATCCTGAGGAAGGGCGTGACCTTTTCCTCCAGTAATATCAGAAATGATCTCCTTCAGACCGGGCCCGAATAGGGTCTGTCACTTGAAGGGGATGTTAAGAAGCTTAGACTTTTAAGTAACGTCTGCTGACCAGGACTTAAGCCATAGCGCCCTACGTGCCAAAATGTCATAACCTGAATTCTTAGCCGTTAGCTTGGCTAAATGAAAAATGGCATCGGAAATAAAGGAGTTAGCTAACTTAAGAGCTTTAATCCTGTCTAGAATATCGTCTAACGAGGACTCCACCTGTAGAGCCTCCTCAAGAGACTCAAACCAAAAAGCCGCTGTAACAGTAACTGGGGCAATGCATGCAAGAGGCTGGAGAATAAAACCTTGATGTATAAAAAATTTCTTAAGGAGACCCTCCAATTTTTTATCCATAGGATCTAGGAAAGCACAACTGTCCTCGACGGGGATAGTTGTACGCTTAGCTAGGGTGGAGACGGCTCCCTCCACCTTAGGAACCGTCTGCCACGAGTCCCATATGGTGGCATCTATGGGAAACATCTTTTTAAAAGCAGGAGGGGGAGAGAATGGCACACCTGGTCTATCCCATTCCTTAGTAATAATTTCTGAAAACCTCTTAGGGACTGGAAAAACATTGGTGTAAACAGGTACTGTAAAGTATTTGTCCATTTTACACAATTTCTCTGGAACCACAATGGGGTTACAGTCATCCGGAGTCGCTAAAACCTCCCTAAGCAATAAGCGGAGGTGTTCAAGCTTAAATTTAAACGCTGTCATCTCAGAATCAGACTGAAGTAACGCCTTCCCTGAGTTTGAAATGTCACCCACAGATAGAAGCTCACCTGCCTCGGCTTCTGAGCATTGTGAGGGTATATCGGACACAGGCAATAAAGCATCAGAAAGCTCTGTATTAATTCTAGCCCCAGAGCTGTCTCGCTTTCCTTGTAGCCCTGGCAGTTTGGAGAATACCTCTGTGAGGGTAGCATTCATAACTGCCACCATGTCCTGTAAGTTAAAAGAATTAGACGCGCTAGATGTACTTGACGTCACTTGAGTGGGAGTTATAGGTTCTGACACGTGGGGAGAGGTAGATGGCATAATCTCCCTCTTTTCAGTCAGAGAGTCCCCTGAAGATAAATCTTTAAGCGCCATAATATGGTCTTTATAGTTTATAGAAATATCAGTAAATTTGGTACACATTCTAAGAGGGGGTTCCACAATGGCTTCAAAACATATTGAAAAAGGAGTTTCCTCTATGTCAGACATGTTTAACAGACTAGTAATGAGACAAGCAAGCTTGGAAAACACTTTAATAAAGGTGAAACAGCAATTAAACAAAAACGTTACTGTGCCTTTAAGAGAAAAAAACTAGCACTTAAACTGCAAAACAGTGAAAAAAATACAGTAAAATCTTTGAAATTTTTACAGTGTGAATAAGGGACTAAAGCAGCATTGCACCCACTTGCAAATGGATGATTAACCCCTTAGGCCCCAAACCGGATTGAAAAACGTTAAAAAACGTTAAAAATTAATTGAGCACCATGCCACAGCTCTGCTGAGGCTCCTACCTGCCCTTAAATACGATTTTGTGCAGAAATAACTCCTTTGAAATGGTTCTCAGATGCCAGGGGACTCTTCTAGGGAAGCTGGATGTCTCAGTCTGTATTAAAACTGCACAGTTAGAGCGCTAAAATAGGCCCCTCCCACCATGTACTGGATGTCAGAGGGGCCTTAAGAAAATACTCCTAGGAGTATCTGACTAGCCATGTGGAAACTAGGCCCCAAATAAAGACTTATCTCCCTCAGAGAAAAAACGTCCTATTTATGAAATCATGTAAACGTTTTATCACTAAGTAATATGAGTATTAACATGAGTATTACCCTGTTATGTAAGCATGATCCCAGTCGCTGTTAAATCACTGCATCAGGCTTACCTCAAATACACAAGGCTCTTACAAGAGAAATATTGCTAAACTACAGTCACAACCGGTTATTAGCAGCCACAGCCAGTCACTGACAGCTAAATAATGGTAAAGTGCCACATCTTGCCATTGTGATGTCATAATAACCCAAGGTATATAAAGAGCTGCAAGACAATCTTTTAGTTAGCTTTTTGTAGAATGTCTACAAAAAAAGTTGTGCGTATTGTTATACTAATTGTGCTTCTTATTATCATTTTCTCTTAGGTGAGGAGATGATGTAAGAAGCTAATCTGTTGGTGGCGGAGGTTAGGGCGGGCGGGCGGGTTATTGCAACTAAACAATCAGCAGCTAAACATCCCATCAGCAGCTAAACATCCCATCAGCAGCTAAACATCCCTCAGCCACTAAACATCCCATAAGCAGCTTAACATCCCTTCAGCATCTAAACAGTTCATCAGCAGCTAAACATCCCTTCAAAAGCTAATCATTCCATCAGCAGCTAATCATCCCATCAGCAGCTAATCATCCCATCAGCAGCTAATCATCCCATCAGCAGCTAATCTTCCCATCAGCAGCTAAACATCCCTTCAAAAGCTAATCATCCCATCAGCAGTTAAACATCCCATCAGCAGCTAATCATCCCATCAGCAACTAAACATCCCATCAGCAACTAATCATCCCAACTATCTTTCTATCTATCTATCTATCTATCTATCTATCTATCTATTGGGTTCTTGTAAAGCGCGGCTATTCAGCCGTAAGGGTCTCAAGGCGCTGAGGGTTGCAGTTCAGTCGAAGAGCCAGGTCTTGAGGTCCTTTCTGAACTTAGTTAGGGCGGTAGCTTGTCTAAGGTGCAGCGGGAGGGTGTTCCAAGTCTTGGCAGCCAGGTGAGAGAAGGATCTGCCTCCCGCTGTGGTTTTCCTGATGCGGGGGATGACAGCGAGGGCTTGGTCAGCCGATTGAAGTTGTCTGGCAGGGGTGTAGAAGGTAACGCGGTGGTTCAAGTATTCGGGACCGATGTTGTGGAGGGCCTTGAAAGCGTGGGTGAGAAGCTTGAAGGTTATTCTTTTGTTGATGGGGAGCCAGTGCAGGTCCCGAAGGTATTTGGTGATGTGGCATTGACGAGGGATGTCAAGGATTAGTCTGGCCAAGGAGTTCTGGATGCGCTGTACTCTCTTTTGGAGCTTGATGGTGGTGCCGGTGTAGAGTGCGTTACCATAGTAAAGTCGGCTGCTGATGAGGGCGTGAGTGACAGCCTTCCTGGTCTCGGTTGGGATCCATTTGAAGATCTTTAGCAGCAGGTGAAGTCTGTGGAAGCATGCAGAAGAGATGGCGTTGATTTGCCGGGTCATGGAGAGCGATGAGTCCAGGATGACGCCTAGATTTCGTGCATGGTCGGTGGGGGTTGGAGGGTGTCTGAGGGCTGTGGGCCACCAGGAGTTATTCCAAACGGATGTGGTGGGACCGAGGAGGAGGACTTCGGTCTTGTCTGCGTTCAGCTTTAGGCAGTTGTAGTTCATCCAGGTGGCGACTGCTGTCAGCCCTTCATGGACGTTTCTCTTGGCGTTGGTGGGGTCACTGGTGAGTGAGATGGTTAGCTGGGTGTCGTCGGCATAGGAGACGATGTTGAGGTTGTGTCGTCGGGCGATGGCGGAGAGAGGGGCCATGTAAATGTTGAATAGGGTAGGGCTCAGAGAAGAGCCTTGGGGTACACCGCAGCTGATTTCTGTGGGCTTGGAAGTGAAGGGTGGGAGTCTAACTTTCTGGGTTCTGCCGGTGAGGAAGGAGGTGATCCATTCCAGGGCTTTGTCGCGTATGCCAGCATCGTGTAGTCGGTTGCGGAGGGTGAGGTGGGAGACAGTGTCGAATGCTGCTGAGAGGTCTAGAAGAATGAGGGCGGCGGTCTCTCCTTGGTCAAGTAGGGCGAGGATGTCGTCTGTGGCGGCGAGGAGGGTGGTCTTGGTGCTGTGGTTGCTCCTGAAACCGGATTGGGAAGGGTCCAGGGTGTGGTTGGCTTCGATGTAGTCAACGAGTTGCGTGTTGATGGATTTCTCGATGACTTTGGCCGCAAAGGGGAGCAAAGAGATTGGGCGGTAGTTCTTCAGATCATTGGGGTCAGCCATGGGTTTTTTCAGTAGGGGTTTTAATTATGCGTGCTTCCAGTCATCCGGGAAGGTGCCGGTTTCGATGGAGAAGTTGATGGTGCTGCAGAGCTCGGGGGCAATGGTGTCACCCGCTTTTTGAAAATGTGATGCGGGCATGGGTCCAGAGGTTGCTCCGGAGTGGATCAATCTCATGATCCTGATGGTGTCCTCTGTGGTGAGGGGGATACAGATGGTCAGTGGGGGGTAGGCGGTGGTGTTTTTGGGTGAGGTATCGGTGGGAGTTGGTGGGTAGGCAGTGGTGGGTGAGTTCTGGGGCGCGAAGCTGTCATAGATGTCGACGATCTTGCGGTGGAAGTACATTGCAAGGTTATCAAAGAGGTCCTGGGAGAGCGGGATGTTGTTGGTGTTGCAGCTAATCATCCCATCAGCAGCTTAACATCCCATCAGCTTCTAAACATCCCATCAGCAGCTAAACATCCCATCAGCTTCTAAACATCCCATCAGCAGCAGATCATCCCATCAGCAGCTAAACATTCCATCAGCAGCAAATCATCCCATCAGCAGCTAAACATCCCATCAGCTTCTAAACATCCCATCAGCAGCTAATCATCCCATCAGCAGCTAAACATCCCATCAGCTTCTAAACATCCCATCAGCAGCTAATCATCCCATCAGCAGCTAAACATCCCATCAGCTTCTAATCTATGTGAAGATTTACACAGTATTATGCAATTATGTTTTTCTTCCTTTTGGAAAACAATGTTTAAATTATTTGTATTTCTGTGATTATTTCCATTAAAGACTCTTTTCACTTTGAATATATTCCTACATACTGGTTGGTCTATATTATTATTACTATGTGTGTGTGGTTTTAATTACACATTTTTTCATTTTATATTTATTTCTGTGTTAACCACATTACTGTGATTATTGTATTTATAAAAAAAAAAAAAAAAAATTTTTATATATATATATATATATATATATAAAAACCTAAAACCTAAAGAGACATAAGACTCATACATAACCTAAAGACACATAAGACTCATACATAACCTAAAGGGACATAAGACTCATACATAACCTAAAGGGACATACGACTCATACATAACCTAAAGGGGCATAAGACTCATACATAACCTAAAGGGACATAAGACTCATACATAACCTAAAGACACATACGACTCATGCATAACCTAAAGGTACATAAGACTCATACATAACCTAAAGGTACATAAGACTCATACATAACCTAAAGACACATACGACTCATGCATAACCTAAAGGGACATAAGACTCATACATAACCTAAAGGTACATAAGACTCATACATAACCTAAAGACACATACGACTCATGCATAATCTAAAGGTCAACTCATACATAACCTAAAGACACATACGACTCATACATAACCTAAAGGGACATATGACTCATACATAACCTAAAGGGACATATGACTCATACATAACCTAAAGGGACATATGACTCATACATAACCTAACCCCTCCCCCGTGTCTCTCTTCCCCCCTGTGTCTCTCTTCCCCCCGTGTCTCCCCCCCCTCCCCTGTGTCTCTCCCCCTTCCCCTGTGTCTCTCTCCCCCGTTTCTCTCTACCCCCTCCCCCCTGTGTCTCTCTTCCCCCTCCCCTGTGTCTCTCTTCCCCCCTCCCCTGTTTCTCTCTCCCGCTCTCCCTTGTGTCTCTCTCCCCCCTCCCATGTGTCTCTCCCTCCCCCCTCCCCTGTGTCTCTCTCCCCCCCGTGTCTCTCTCCCCCTCCCCCTGTCTCTCTCCCCCCGTGTCTCTCTCCCCCCTCCCCCCCCTGTGTCTCTCTCCCCCCTCCCA
Organism: Bombina bombina; assembly: GCF_027579735.1. Classification (NCBI taxonomy): domain Eukaryota; kingdom Metazoa; phylum Chordata; class Amphibia; order Anura; family Bombinatoridae; genus Bombina; species Bombina bombina. The sequence continues at coordinate 1,129,318,339 of NC_069501.1, forward strand.
TTTGTCTCTCCCCCCGTGTGTCTCTCTCCCCCCTCCCCCCTGTGTCTCTCCCCCCCGTGTCTCTCTCCCCCCTCCCCCCCTGTGTCTCTCTCCCCCCCCTCCCATGTGTCTCTCCCCCGTGTCTCTCTTCCCCCCTCCCCCCTGTGTCTCTCTTCCCCCTCCCCTGTGTCTCTCTTCCCCCCTCCCCTGTTTCTCTCTCCCGCTCTCCCTTGTGTCTCTCTCCCCCCTCCCATGTGTCTCTCCCCCCTCCCCTGTATCTCTCTCCCCCCCCGTGTCTCTCTCCCCCTCCCCCTGTCTCTCTCCCCCCGTGTCTCTCTCCCCCCTCCCCCCCTGTGTCTCTCTCCCCCCTCCCATTTGTCTCTCCCCCCGTGTGTCTCTCTCCCCCCCTCCCCCCTGTGTCTCTCCCCCCCGTGTCTCTCTCCCCCCTCCCCCCCTGTGTCTCTCTCCCCCCCTCCCATGTGTCTCTCCCCCGTGTCTCTCTTCCCCCTCCCCCCTTGTGTCTCTCCCCACCCGTGTCTCTCTCCCCCCTCCCCCCCTGTGTCTCTATTCCCCCTCCCCCCTTTGTCTCTCCCCCCTCCCCCGTGTCTCTCTTCCCCCACCTGTGTCTCTCTTCCCCCCCTCCCCTGTCTCTTCCCCCCCCCTCCCCTGTGTCTCTCTCCCCCCTCCCCTGTGTCTCTCTTCCCCCCTTCCCTGTGTCTCTCTTCCCCCTCCCCTGTGTCTCTCTTCCCCCCTCTCCTATGTCTCTCTTGCCCCCTCCCCTGTGTCTCCCTTCCCCCCCCTCCCCTGTGTCTCTCTTCCCCCCCCTCCCCTGTGTCTCTCTTCCCCCCCTCCCCTGTGTCTCTCTTCCCCCATCCCCTGTGTCTCTCTTTGTCCTCCCCCCTATGTCTATCTCCCCCCTCCACTGTGTCTCTCTTCCCCCTCTCCCCTGTGTCTCTCTTCCCCCTCCCCCCTATGTCTCTCTCCCCCCTCCCCTTTGTCTCTCTCCCTCCCTCCCCTGTGTCTCTCTCCCTCCCTCCCCTGTGTCTCTCTCCCCCACTCCCCTGTGTCTCTTTCCCCCCTCCCCTGTGTCTCTCTCTCCCCCTCCCCCGTGTCTCTTTCCCCCCTCCCCTGTGTCTCTCTCCCCCCCTCCCCTGTGTCTCTCTTCCCCTCCTCCCCGTGTCTCTCTTCCCCTCCTCCCCCGTGTCTCTCTCCCCCCCTCCTATGTGTCTCTCCACCCTCCCATGTGTCTCCCCCCCCTCCCATGTGTCTCCCCCCCCCTCCCCTTTGTCTCTCTCTCCTCCCCCCCTCCCCTGTGTCACTTCCCTATGGTTCTGGCACCCAGACCTGTCTGGAAATAACTCCCTGTGACTCTGGGGACAGCACAGCTTCCTGTGAGTGCCAGTGAGCACCCAGGGCTGAGCATGTTGCAGGGTCATGGATGTTTAACCGATCCGGTCTGAGAGTGCAGTCCCCTTCAGTATTTTATATATATATATATATATATATATATATATATATATATATATATATGTATATATATATATATATATATAAATACACACACACATAAATATATATTATATATGTAGATACACCAACATTATATATGTATACATACACACACATAGAGTATATATATATATATATATATATATATATATATACAAACACACACAATAAAAAAAATATTGCTAAACTACAGTCCCAACCGGTTATTAGCAGCAACAGCCAGTTACTGCCAGCTAAATAATGTCAGCTAAATGATGTCATTATAAACTCCAGTCACAACCTGCTATTAGCAGCCACAGCCAGTCACTGACAGCTAAATAATGGTAAAGTGCCACACCTTGCCATTGTGATGTCATAATAACCCAGGGTATATAAAGACCTGCAAGACAATCTTTTAGTTAGCTTTTTGTAGAATGTCTACAAAAAAAGTTATACGGATTGTTATACTAATTGTGCTTCTTATTATCATTTTCTCTTAGGTGAGGAGATGATGTAAGAAGCCAATCTGTTGGTGGCGGAGGTTAGGGCGGGCGGGCGGGTTATTGCAACTAAACAATCAGCAGCTAAACATACCATCAGCAGCTAAACATCCCATCAGCAGCATAACATCCCATCAGCAGCTTAACATCCCATCAGCAGCTAAACATCCCATCAGCAGCTTAACATCCCGTCAGCAGCTAAACAGCTCATCAGCAGCTAAACATCCCTTCAAAAGATAATAATCCCATCAGCAGCTAATCAACCCATCAGCAGCTAATCATCCCATCAGCAGCTAAACATCCCTTCAAAAGCTAATCATCCCATCAGCAGCTAAACATCCTATCAGCAGCTAATCATCCCATCAGCAGCTAAACATCCCATCAGCAACTAATCATCCCATCTATCTATCTATCTATCTATCCATCTATCTATCTATCTATCTATCTATCTATCTATTGGGTTCTTGTAAAGCGCGGCTATTCACCTGTAAGGGTCTCAAGGCACTGAGGGTTGCAGTTCAGTCGAAGAGCCAGGTCTTGAGGTCCTTTCTGAACTTAGTTAGGGCGGTAGCTTGTCTAAGGTGCAGTGGGAGGGTGTTCCAAGTCTTGGCAGCCAGGTGAGAGAAGGATCTGCCTCCCGCTGTGGTTTTCCTTATGCGGGGGATGACAGCGAGGGCTTGGTCGGCCAATCGAAGTTGTCTGGCAGGGGTGCAGAAGGTAACGCAGTGGTTCAAGTATTCGGGACCAATGTTGTGGAGGGCCTTGAAAGCGTGGGTGAGAAGCTTGAAGGTTATTCTTTTGTTGATGGGGAGCCAGTGCAGGTCCCGCAGGTATTTCGTGATGTGGCATTGACGAGGGATGTCAAGGATTAGTCTGGCCGAGGAGTTCTGGATGCGCTGTAGTCTCTTTTGGAGCTTGATGGTAGTGCCGGCGTAGAGTGCGTTACCATAGTCCAGTCGGCTGCTGACGAGGGCATGAGTGACAGCCTTCCTGGTCTCGGTTGGGATCCATTTGAAGATCTTTCGCAGCAGGTGAAGTGTGTGGAAGCATGCAGAAGAGATGGCGTTGATTTGCCGGTCCATGGAGAGCGATGAGTCCAGGATGACGCCTAGATTTTGTGCATGGTCGGTGGGGGTTGGAGGGTGTCCGAGGGCTGTGGGCCACCAGGAGTTATTCCAAGCGGATGTGGTGGGACCGAGGAGGAGGACTTCGGTCTTGTCTGCGTTCAGCTTTAGGCAGTTGTAGTTCATCCAGGTGGCGACTGCTGTCAGCCCTTCGTGGACGTTTCTCTTGGCGGTGGTGGGGTCACTGGTCAGTGAGATGATTAGCTGGGTGTTGTCGGCATAGGAGACGATGTTGAGGTCGTGTCATTGGGCGATGGCGGAGAGAGGGGCCATGTAGATGTTGAATTGGGTAGGGCTCAGAGAAGAGCCTTGGGGTACACCGCAGCTGATTTCTGTGGGCTTGGAAGTGAAGGGTGGGAGTCTAACTTTCTGGGTTCTGCCGGTGAGGAAGGAGGTGATCCATTCCAGGGCTTTGTCACGTATGCCGGCATCGTGTAGTCGGTTGCGGAGGGTGAGGTGGGAGACAGTATCGAATGCTGCTGAGAGGTCTAGGAGAATGAGGGTGGCGGTCTCTCCTCGGTCGAGTAGGACGAGGATGTCATCTGTGGAGGCGAGGAGGGTGGTCTCAGTGCTGTGGTTGCTCCTGAAACCGTATTGGGAGGGGTCCAGGGTGTGGTTGGCTTCAATGTAGTCAACGAGTTGCGCGTTGATGGATTTCTCGATGACTTTGGCCGCAAAGGGGAGCAAAGAGATTGGGCTGTAGTTCTTCAGATCATTGGAGTCAGCCATGGTTTTTTTCAGTAGAAGGTTTAATTATGCGTGCTTCCAGTCATCCGGGAAGGTGCCGGTTTCGATGCAGCAGTTGATGGTGCTGCAGAGCTCGGGGGCAATGGTGTCACCCGCTTTGTTGAAAATGTGATACGGGCATGGGTCCAGAGGGTGCTCCGGAGTGGATCGATCTCATGATCCTGATGGTGTCCTCTGTGGTGAGGGGGATCCAGATGGTCAGTGGGGGGTAGGTGGTGGTGTATTTGGGTGAGGTATCGGTGGGAGTTGGTGGGTAGGCAGTGGTGGGTGAGTTCTGGGGCACGAAGCTGTCATAGATGTCGACGATCTTGCGGTGGAAGTACATTGCGAGGTTGTCGCAGAGGTCCTGGGAGGGCGGGATGTTGTTGGTGTTGCAGCTAATCATCCCATCAGCAGCTTAACATCCCATCAGCAGCTAAACATCCCATCAGCTTCTAAACATCCCATCAGCAGCTAAACATCCCATCAGATTCTAAACATCCCATCAGCAGCTAATCATCCCATCAGCTTCTAAACATCCCATCAGCAGCAAATCATCCCATCAGCAGCTAAACATCCCATCAGCTTCTAAACATCCCATTAGCTTCTAAACATCCCATCAGCAGCTAATCATCCCATCAGCAGCTAAGATAGATCCACAGAAAATAAATACATACACACCAACAAAAGCACAAATACTTAAACACAGACACCCACAGAAACACTCATAGGAGATAAAATGTCTGCACATTGCCATCCCCTAAATCAACAGTGTGTGACATGCATGATAAAAAAAAAAATAGAAATTAAGAGATCACTTTTTAAAGAATCATATTTGTAAATGAGCAAACAAACATTTAGTGAATTCAAAATTGTACATTATTGATCTGTCTGAAGGGGTAGATGAAGAAAAGTACTTTTGAAAGGTTGACATATGTTTTTTTTTTCCATGGGTTTCCCCCCCATTTTCCCCAACCAAGAGTACCTTGGAGCAAATCTGTCAGCTGTACTTATAGATTTGGAAAATGATGTACTCTATATGGTCTTGGTGGAACCATAAACTTTGGTACTCAGTCTCATACCATTAGATCTGGTTAAATGCAGGATTTAGGCTTTAAAAACAAAAAGAACACAGAGCGCAACCCACTCTGAACGTAAAACTGTTTAATGTATATTACAACAAATTAACAAACATATATGGGCATAAGACGTACATAACACATAAAAAATGCAGGCATTAAAAATCACCACTTGGCAGTCACACTGTTGGGCACAGATAGTCCTCCGTTACTTTCCAGCACTCGGAGTCTTTCCACCGGCTGGGCTGTTAGAGATGTCCGCTATAGTTTTACTGATATCCAATCCAAACCGGAAGTCCAAGACGTAACCGGAACTGATAACGGCAGGGGTAGCCTCACTGAATTCTGACAGTGGGATGTTGATTGTTGTTATAAGCTACTACAGTGTAGGTCGAACTGCTCAGTGCACAAGACTCTACGCGTTTCGTCGGGTTACGACCCGACTTTTTCAAGAGAATGTCGTTTCCTTGAATCTGGCTTCCTATTTAAACATGGCAGGGAGGAGCACACCTCCAAAATAAACAAATCTAATAGGTTGATCTTCACTGAATACACCCAATCAGTAAATTAATGAAGTCGATCATATGCCCTTATAGTGAAAGGCTACAAGAATTTCCATCTGCAGCTGCACAGGAAGTAAATGGGAGGGGAACAAAGGTCTGCTCAATACTGAACTAGTAGTAGTAGTAGTTCAGTATTGAGCAGACCTTTGTTCCCCTCCCATTTACTTCCTGTGCAGCTGCAGCTGGAAATTCTTGTAGCCTTTCACTATAAGGGCATATGATGGAATTCATTAATTTACTGATTGGGTGTATTCAGTGAAGATCAACCTATTAGATTTGTTTATTTTGGAGGTGTGCTCCTCCCCGCCATGTTTAAATAGGAAGCCAGATTCAAGGAAACGACATTCTCTTGAAAAAGTTGGGTTGTAACCCGACGAAACGCGTAGAGTCTTGTGCACTGAGGAGTTCGAGCTACACTGTAGTAGCTTACAACAACAATCAACATCCCACTGTCAGAATTCAGTGAGGCTACCCCTGCCGTGATCAGTTTCGGTTATGTCTTGGACTTCCGGTTTGGATTGGATACCAGTAAAACTATAGCGGACATCTCTAACAGCCCAGCCGGTGGAAAGACTCTGAGTGCTGGAAAGTAACGGAGGACTGTCTGTGCCCAGCAGTGTGACTGCCGAGTGGTGATTTTTAATGCCTGCATTTTTTATGTGTTATGTACGTCTTATGCCCATATATGTTTGTTAATTTGCTGTAATATACATTAAACAGTTTTACGTTCAGAGTGGGTTGCGCTCTGTGTTCTTTTTGTTTTTACAGTCTATTACTTGGGAGCAGGAACACAGTTCATTGCACCCTTCAACAGAGCAGCACCCTCCAATTCACCTCTATTCTCAGCGCCTAAATTTCTCTCGGGGAAGTATTATTGTTTTATTTATTGATATAAAATCATATGTCATGTTTTAGGCAGTGTGATATATCTGCCGCTTTAAAGTTTCTTATTCCTAGGTTCATGCCTGTGAGATTCTCACTATATTACTTAGAAGCTTTTAGCAGAGACTGATAAAATTATTTATTTATTTACTTACAGCACTTATTGCCTTGTATCACTACATTTATATTTTTATAATTTCTGTGGGGTCAGAGAAGCGCAGTCTATATTTGACTTTGTAGGATTTAGGCTTGTTTGTATCTATTTAAAAATTAAGTCAGCTGTAGTGTAAACTGAACAGTGTTAAGCTAACCTGTCACATTTCAAAAACTGAGCAATCTTAGCCTGAGAGTACAACATTTTATGTAGATGTACAAATCTTAGATAAAATGCCTCCTGGCATCTGGAAAGTCCTCGCATAAAGGGGCAGTAAATTGGAATGTAATAAAATATATATAAATTAAAAAAAATGATATCTGCCAAAAAGGCACCTACCATTTGTGTATTGAGGAGCAAACATTTCTGCATGATTTTAAATATAGAATTTCTACAGCATTGTCAAATAATCATAAATACACTGCTGCATATTGCTAGAAAAAAATTGTTTTTATGGACCCCTGGCCCCACCATACAACTACCACACTAAATTTACAATCTGAAATTGCACAAATAAATAAATAAAAAAACATTTACTAAGTCCTACTTACTCTGCAAATGAAAGTAATCTGCCATCTGACTCAGGCACACACTGTCTCACACTGTGCACAGTGGTTTAGTGCACACTCAGAAATCCTCTTAAATGCTAATGTTTTACTCCTTGAAATAATATATATATATTTTTAAATAATAGTTGTGCTGGCCTCATGGGGCCCCCCCTGGTCCACTGGGCCCCTGACAGGAGTCACCCTATTCACTCCCTGATGACGGCACTGGGTGCAGCAATGCAATCCAGGGAGCTAGGTGTCTACGCACATATGCCTCTTTTCATTGGCTTACCAGATGTGTTCACTTAGGTCTTAGACTTGCATTGCTTCTCTAGAGACAACTTTAACTGTATGTGTAATCCCTTATCAGGGACCAGACACATAATTATAGGCAAAAATTAATTAAATAAATACATTCTTTAACAAATTTTCTTTTTTCCACTTATATGTTCCTTGAATTTGCAAATGTTTTATTTTAAATTTAGATATGTTTCACATATTAAAGATGTGCTCTTATTTATTGTATCTTATGGATGGTATCATATTTATTTAATCACATTTTAATCACATTTATGCCTAGATTACAAGTGGAGCCCAAAAACATTAGCGATTTTGTGCGTTAACATCGCTCAAGCAGAATTAATAGCGATTCTATTTTGAGCTTATATTCTAAGTCCAAAGTTATTTTTAGTGCTTGTGCAATAGTCTAGGGCAAGCTGCATTCCAGATAGTAGGTACCCTAAATCCTTCATATAATAGACTTCTATGGGGGTGCGCAGTAAGATTCATGTTGGATAGCACAAGGTGGATTGCACAATAATTAGTTCTTCATGTAGTTCTGTGCTATACTATTAATAATAATGGTTTACTTTAGGTCTTAAAAAGTGCTAAATTTGAATGCAGTATTAACTAATTTACAGCTAGATTACGTGTTTTGAGCGCTATAGAGAAATTAACTAACGCAACAAAAGTTACGTTACTTAATTTCCTATAGCGCTGCCATTACAAGTTTTCAAACATACGCCTTTTGCGTGCAATATGGTTGCGTTGAGCTCCATACCGCACCCAAAATAAGCGATGTGTTTGGCGTGCTCGTGCACGATTTCCCCATAGACATCAATGGGGAGAGCCGGCAAAAAAAAAACTAACACCCGTGATCGCGAAAACAAAAGTTCCGTAACTCAGCCCTATTGATGTCTATGGAGAAATAAAAATACTGTTTAAACCTAACACCCTAACATAAACCCCGAGTCTAAACAACTCTAATCTGCTGCCTCCAACATCGCTAACGCCTGCCTACAGTTATTAACCCCTAATCTGTCGCTCCCGATATCGCCGCTACCTAAATAAAATTATTAACCCCTAATTCGAATTTGCCAATAGAATGAGAGCTGCTTAAATCCTATTGGTTGATTTGAACAGCCAATAGGATTTTAGCAGCCCTAATTCCTATTGGCTTATTCAAATTTTTCAGCCAATAGGAATGCAAGGGACCCCATCTTGAATCGCATCCCTTGCATTGAAGATTCAGGGTATGGCAGCGACAGTATGAAGAGGATGCTCCACACCGGCTGGATGAAGATCGAAGAGGCCACCTGGATGAAGACTTCTTGCTACCTGGATGAGGACTTTGCCGGCTGGATGAAGATAGAAGAGGCCGCCTGGATGAAGACTTCTTGCTGCATGGATGATCACTTCGCCGGCTGGATGAAGATCCTTCAAGCGGGACTTCAAAAACTGTAAGTGGATCATCAGGGGGTTAGTGTAAGGTTTTTTTAAGGATTTATTGGGTGGGTTTTATTTTTTAGTTTAGGGTCTGGGCAGTAAAATAGCTAAATGCCCTTTTAAGGGCAATGCCCATACAAATGCCCTTTTCAGGGCAATGGGTAGCTTAGTTTTTTAGATAGTTTTATTATTTGGGGGGTTGGTTGGGTGGTGGGTATTACTGTTGGGGGGTGTTTGTATTTTTTTTACAGGTAAAAGAGTTGATATCTTTGGGGCAATGCGCCACAAAAGGCCCTTTTAAGGGCCATTGATAGTTTATTGTAGGGTAGGGTTTTTTTTGGGGGGGGGCTTTTTTATTTTGATAGGGCTATTAGATTAGGTGTAATTCTTTTTTATTTTTGATCATTTGTTTGTTATTTTTCGTAATTTAGTGTTTGTTAATTTTTGTAATTTAGTTAGTTTTTATTTTTTGTAATTAGATACTTTTTGTAATTTTTAGAGTAGTGTTAGGATTTTTTATTGGTAGTTTAGTTTTATTTAATTAGTAGTTAGTTTAATTGTTAGTTTAAAATTATTTTTTTTAATTGAATTTAAGCTAGGGAAATTGTAAGGTTGTTAGGTTTAGGGGTTACTAGTTTAAATTAGTTTATTTCGTTGTGGAAGCTTTCGGTTTAGGGGTTAATAGTTTATTTTAGTATATTTTGTTGTGGGGGCCTGCAGTTTAGGGGTTAATAGGTTTATTAAAGCGACGTTGTGGCCGGATGGCAGATTAGGGGTTAATAATATTTAAATAGTGTTTGCAATGCGGGAGGGCGGCGGTTCAGGGGTTAATACGTTTATTATAGTGGCTACAATGTCGGGGAGTGGCGGAATAGGGGTTAATAAAATGTTTTAATGGCGGCGATGTCGGGAGCGGCAGATTAGGAGTTAATAAGTTTAATATAGTGTTTGCGATGCGGGAGGGCCTCTGTTTAGGAGTTAATAGGTAGTTGATGGGTGTTTAGTGTACTTTGTAGCACTTTAGTTATGAGTTTTATGCTACAGCTTTGTAGCGTAACACTCATAACTACTGACTTTAGATGGCAGTACAGATCTTGTCGTTTTAGGCTGTAACGTTTGCTTTTTAGCCAGAACGCAAAACTCATAATACCGGCGCTATGGAAATCCCATGAAAAAAACGTCATTTTTACGTGTGCGGGACTGACGATGCGTTACAGGCTAAAAGGGGTGCGGTACACCTATACCGACAACACTAGTAAAAGCTGCGATGTTGTTTTAACACTAAAAATGCCATATTTTCAGCGTTACAAGCTGCAATGCAAAACTTGTAATTTAGGTGTTGATTATTAAATGAATTGTGCTTGAGGGCAAAACTTAACTCACCACTTGCAATGAGTACGCTAATACTGCTCCCTGCACTATGTATTAAATGCATAGGGGGTTAAAAAAGTTTTGGCCACATTAAGATGCTTTCTATCCACTTGTAATACCGGATAGTTTGTTATCTCTTTGTGAACGAGATCGTTCATAAGAAAACAACACCCTTTGCTATCAGTTGTGCTCCACTTGTAATCTACCCCTTAATTGTTTGTGTAAGTTTGTGCTCATGCATTTGTTAATTTCCTGTTGGTTGTGCTGTGAGAAGAATCAGGGCAGACTAGGAGCTCTGCTAAAATCTCACTCCGAACCTGTAAGCATTGCAGCTCTACAGCAGGATGTGCAGCTGGTGCTCCTGATTTGTTCACCAGCTTACAATTCCTGAGTGGTACCTGTTTGTTGAACCCCTCTGTGGGGTTAAAGGGACATGATTTTTTTTTTTATATAATTCGGATAGAGCATACAAATTTTAAAACGTTTCCAATTGACTTCTCTTATTAAATTATCTCAATTCCCTTGGTATCCTTTGGTATCCTATAGAACTATGTATGTGTGTGTGTGTGTGTGTATGTATGAGTATGTTTCTGTGTGTGTAAGTAAGTGTCTGTGTGTAGTGCCTGTGTGTGTGTGAGAAGGCGTGTATCCATGTGTGTAGGAGACTGTACCTGTGTGTGTAAGTGTCTGTGTGTATTGCCTGTGTGTGTGTGAGAAAGCGTATATCCATTTGTGTAGGAGACTGTACCTGTGTGTAAGAAAGTGTCTGTGTGTGTGAGAAAGCGTATATCCATGTGTGTAGGAGACTGTACCTGTGTGTAAGTGTCTGTGTGTAGTGCCTGTGTGTGTGAGAAAGCGTATATCCATGTGTGTGGGAGACTGTACCTGTGTGTGTAAGTGTCTGTGTGTAGTGCCTGTGTGTGTGTGAGAAAGCGTATATCCATGTGTGTAGGAGACTGTACCTGTGTGTAAGTGTCTGTGTGTAGTGCCTGTGTGTGTGAGAAAGCGTATATCCATGTGTGTAGGAGACTGTACCTGTGTGTAAGTGTCTGTGTGTAGTGCCTGTGTGTGTGAGAAAGCGTATATCCATGTGTGTAGGAGACTGTACCTGTGTGTGTAAGTGTCTGTGTGTAGTGCCTGTGTGTGTGTGAGAAAGCGTATATCCATGTGTGTAGGAGACTGTACCTGTGTGTGTAAGTGTCTGTGTGTAGTGCCTGTGTGTGTGTGAGAAAGCGTATATCCATGTGTGTAGGAGACTGTACCTGTGTGTGTAAGTGTCTGTGTGTAGTGCCTGTGTGTGTGTGAGAAAGCGTATATCCATCTGTGTAGGAGACTGTACCTGTGTGTGTAAGTGTCTGTGTGTAGTGCCTGTGTGTGTGTGAAAAAAGCGTATATCCATGTGTGTAGGAGACTGTACCTGTGTGTGTAAGTGTCTGTGTGTAGTGCCTGTGTGTGTGTGTGTGAGAAAGCGTATATCCATGTGTGCAGGAGACTGTACCTGTGTGTAAGTGTCTGTGTGTAGTGCCTGTGTGTGTGAGAAAGCGTATATCCATGTGTGTAGGAGACTGTACCTGTGTGTGTGTCTGTGTGTAGTGCCTGTGTGTGTGTGAGAAAGCGTATATCCATGTGTGTAGGAGACTGTACCTGTGTGTGTAAGTGTCTGTGTGTAGTGCCTGTGTGTGTGTGAGAAAGTGTATATCCATGTGTGTAGGAGACTGTACCTGTGTGTGTAAGTGTCTGTGTGTAGTGCCTGTGTGTGTGTGAGAAAGCGTATATCCATCTGTGTAGGAGACTGTACCTGTGTGTGTAAGTGTCTGTGTGTAGTGCCTGTGCGTGTGTGTGAGAAAGCGTATATCCATGTGTGTAGGAGACTGTACCTGTGTGTGTAAGTGTCTGTGTGTAGTGCCTGTGTGTGTGTGAGAAAGCGTGTATCCATGTGTGTAGGAGACTGTACCTGTTTGTGTAAGTGTCTGTGTGTAGTGCCTGTGTGTGTGAGAGAAAGCGTGTATCCATGTGTGTAGGAGACTGTACCTGTGTGTGTAAGTGTCTGTGTGTAGTGCCTGTGTGTGTGTGAGAAAGCGTATATCCATGTGTGTAGGAGACTGTACCTGTGTGTGTATAAAAAAAAAATCATGCTTTTATTTGGGGGGGAGGGGGGGGACCTTCATGGATTGCTGCACCAGGGCCCTGAGGTTTCTAGTTACACCTCTGACTATATTGCAGAAGTTTTGCAAGAGTGCTATACATTTACAAGTGCACAAGATGGGGCAGTGTTCGCCGCCATGTAGGGTAAATAGCAATAAGGGATTTACCTTGCTGGATGTCTGGAATCAAGCTTGCAGGAGATGCAATGCAAACAGATGTAAGGAACAGGCTGCACCAGCATTCAGGGTTAATCCAGGAGAGAGTAAAAAATCCAGGCTAAACTTCACAACCAGGATAACTGTCAGGAACCAAGCTTCACAGCAAAAGGAGCAGGCCAAAGAATAGTTAACAGTTCAACCAGCAGTCAACAGATCAATCATTAAATAAGGGTACAGGCAAGTATAAGGCTTGGAGTATGGGAGTAAGTAGAGGTCAAAACCAGGAAAGCAGTTCAGAGACAAAAACGCCAAGACTTCCATCAGAATAACCAAGCACTGATGGCGTTTTCAGGGGGCCTTTAACACCTATCCCACAGGTCTTGACACCAAAGAAACTGCAGGGTCACTTCTGACATCAAGGTTAAAAATAGTGCTAACTTTAGTGCAGGTAACACAGTTGGCAATGTTAAAGGGACAGTCAACACCAGAATTTTTGTTGTTTCAAAAGACAGATAATCCCTTTATTACCCATTCCCCAGTTTTGCATAACCAACACAGTTATAATAATACATGTTTTACCTCTGTGATTACCTTATATCTAAGCCTCTACAAACTGCCCCCTTATTTCAGTTCTTTTGACAGACTTGCATTTTAGCCAATTAGTGCTGACTCCTAGGTAACTTCACATGCGTGAGCTCAATATTATCTATATGACACACATGAACTTATGACCTCTAGTGGTAAAAAACTGTCAAAATGCATTCAGATTAGAGGCCTTTCAAGGTATAAGAAATTAGCATATGAGCCTACCTAGGTTTAGCTTTTAACTAAGAATACCAAGAGAACAAAGCAAAATTGATGATAAAAGTAAATTGGAAAGTTGTTTAAGATTGCATGCCCTATTTGAATCATGAAAGTTTATTTTGGACTTGTATGTTCCTTTAATAGAAGTCTGCAGGTCTGGATCTGAAATCTCTAAAATTGATGGCGTGGAGGTTAAACGTCTAGTTTTGAGACACAGGGTTTTCTCTGATTCTGTCATTGATATGCTGATTCTGGCTAGAAAGCCTGTTACACAAAGGATTTATCACAAGATTTGGAAGGCTTATTTTCAGTAGTGTTCATCATCACTGTTGGTACTCTTGGGATTCCTTTTGGATTCCTAGACTCCTTCAATTTGTACAAAATGGCCTTGACAAAGGTTTGTCTGCTAGTTCCCTTATGGGTCAGCTTTCATCCTTGTCTGTTCTTTTTCAGACTAGCTAAACTTCCTGATGTTCAAACTTTTGTGTCCAGGCATTAGTTTGAATTAGGCCAGCTCTTAAAGGGACAGTCTACACCAGAATTGTTATTGTTTAAAAAGATAGATACTCCCTTTATTACCCATTCCCTAGTTTTTCATAACCAACACAGTTTACCTCTGTGATTACCTTGTTTCTAAGCCTCTGCAAACTGCCCCCTTATTTCAGTTCTTTTGACAGACATCCATTTTAGCCAATCAGAGCTGGCTCCCTGGAACTCCACGTGCATGAGCACAGTGTTATCTATATGACACACATGAACTAACACCCTCTAGTGGTGAAAAACTGTCAAAATGCCCTGAGAGAAGAGGCAGCCTTCAAGGACTTAGAAATTAGCATATGAACCTCCTAGGTTTCACTTTCAACTAAGAATACCAAGAGAACAAAGCAAAATTGATGATAAAAGTAAATAGGAAAATTGTTTAAAATTACATTCACAGTAGTCAAGGCTTTAAATTTCTATCTACAAGCTACTAAAGATTTCAGACAATCTTCTTGTTTGTTTATTACTCAGGGTCTCATAAATGACAAAAATCTACTAAAGTAGCCTTGGCCTTTTGGCTTAAACAAGTGATTCATAAGGATTACGTGATGGCAGGAAGGTCGCCTCCCAAGCATTTTACGTATTACAGCTTATTCTACAAGAGCAGTTGCAACATTGTGGACTTTTAAAAATGATGCATCTTTGGAACAGGTTTGCAAGGGTGCCACATGGTCTTCTCTGCATACGTTTTCCAAATTTTATCATTTTGATGTTTTTGCTTCTTGGCAAGCAGCTTTTGACAGGAAAATCCTTCAGGCTGCAGTGTCAGCTAAATAGGAACTAGAAGAAAAAATGGGGTTTACTTAGCAGCGCTAAAAAAGCTAGGAAATGATGATACCAATCTAATTTATGTTTTATACAATCTAGTTTATTTAAAAATTCTTATAACACATAAAAACAACAGCAAATGCTTTTCCTAATTAATAAAGGGATGTCTCCCTTATACAACACTTATAAAAACAGACTAAACCATATATTTATAAACCCTAGAATTGTTTTCATCTGGGTTCCCTCAGACTTCTTAAGGTTTGAAGAAATCTTTGGTCAGTGTTTAGCAGTAACACCTTGTTCCCTGAAGTTACCAAAGGTAGATTTTAACTTGCAGGGTCAGGAGAAAAGTTTAAAGTTGCAGGGTCACACAGCTTTGTGACAGTAGTAAATGAAGTTTAGTAGAGTGTAGCAGGTCCCATTCAACGCGTTTCACCCTTCTGGGCTTTATCACCTAAATCAGAATATTGGCTGTTTTTTGCCTTTTTAACTATCCAGCACACCTGAGCCAATTATATGTCCAAGGAAAGTAACTGTGTGTAACTTTATAACTGTATTTGTTACTGAAGAACTGTAAAGCTGTTAGGACTGATACATTTTTTTTAAATATTCAATTCACCAATTTGTTGCTTACCATATGTTATCTATAGAATTAATTCTTTTATACCTGGAATTCTAGGGTTTATAAATATATGGTTCTAGTCTGTTTTTATAAGTGTTGTATAAGGGAGACGTCCCTTTATTAATTAGGAAAAGCATTTGCTGTTGTTTTTATGTGTTATAAGAATTTTTAAATAAACTAGATTTTGTAAAACATAAATTAGATTGGTATCATCATTTCCTAGCTTTTTTTAGCGCTGCTAAGTAAACCCCATTTTTTCTTCTTATCCACCATTTAGTTCTCTTTGAGGGAAGAACTTTTTTAGCAGCAGGAATCCACCTTTAGGCGCTCCTATCACACTACACATAAATAGCTAAATAGGAACTGCCATAAAAATTGTCCCACCCTGTCCATAACATAGACCATCAGCTTTGGGTATTAATCCCATATGTTATGGAGGACTGTTAACCATCATCATTTTTGGAAAAAAAACTAGAGAGAGATGGGAGGTGGAAGGGTTTTAAAGCTGTTGTATGGATTCTTGAACTCCACCTAGTGGTGAGAAATATTCTATATGTTATGGAGGACTGTGGACCAACATCATACGAAAGAAAATAATTTATCAGGTAAACATAAATGATGTTTTTGTTCTCTTAAACTATGCATGATATAATATAGCATTCTATTACAACTGCTAGGTTACCATAAAAATGAAAGTGAATGTAAAGTTGAATGAATGAGTGCCAGGTTTTTAAAAATAGTATTAAAAACAGGGGCACTTTCATTCATTAAACTTTACATTGCAGCATTTTTTTTTTTAAATACTTACATTTTTCTTTAGGAAACCCAGACTGGTGATCCTCCGCCCGCAGCTCCTCTGTACTTACCTCAGCAATGACGAAAACGGCTTCCTCCAATTATTGCGTGGCCTCACAAGATGGATGCTACGAGGTGCACGCCATGATTGGTGGAAGCCGGTTTCGTCATTGCTGAAGTAAGTACAGAGGAGCTGCAGGCGGTGGATCGCCGGTCTGGGTTTTCTAAAGAAAAAGGGTTGTATTTAAAAAAACGCTGCAATGGTGAAAATGTACCTTAAAGGGTTAAATCAGGAGATAGATCAAACATATTGCTTGAAATAATTTATAAGTAAAGGCAGTTTATTATGATTTCTAACTACTTATTTTCATATATACAAACGTTATTTAGGCTTAGCTAAATTCATTTCTGGCAATAAATAATAAGCAAGGATGTTATTACATTGGAGGTGGAGGTATTATTTTCACATGCATGAACATACATTCGATAAATGAAATGCATAGTGATCAAATTTAATGGAAACAGTGAAATTAAATATATACGCAATTAATTTATTTCTCTTTGCTGAATAATACCACAAAAGGTTAAATTCTGAGTTAGACTGACTTGAAATTATCCATGAGAAAAAAGGAAAAAATAATAAAATAATAAAATATCTTTATCTATTTTTAAATAGATAAATCGTCACTTTGGATGTCACTAGGCTTGTTTCGATTAATTAATCACTAGTAATTGCCTACGATCATAGGAAATGCATTATATCTGGTGATACAATTTCATATACGTGAGCTAATATAGCGGATACGTAAAATGCCTAGTCATTGAATTTGCTGACCTATTGACATAATGAATATGCAAAATGAATTATGTATATAAAAACACTGATATATTTTTGAATATAATATTTTAGGTATAATTAAAATTTTTGAAACAATAAGAGTGTAAATATGTTTCCAGTGATATTTGTTTGATAAAGGAAACATATAAATGAATAACTTTATTGTATTTATAATAATCTTACAAGTTTATTTGTCTCCATTGATAACTGATCAGCAGCTTTGAGCTTATAATGTGCTGTCTAAACATTGGTATATATTGTAACATGGTACAAATTTACTGTATAGAGTTAAAGCACTGATTATGTTCATGTGTGTGTGTTTTTAATTGCTATGACTATAAAAGACTTATGTGTTAGACACTAAGATAGATCTACGAGTACGGCTGTAAAAGCTGAAACGTGTTAGCTTCATTTGTTGTTTTATTGAGCTTTCTGATTTTAACTTTGTCCACAATAAAGCATTGAAGATTTTTTAACGCTTCCTCTGGGGACTCTTTTCCTGTTCTCTTCATAATGTAAAGTTTAATGAATGAAAGTGCCTCTGCTTTTAATAGTATTTAAAAAAAAAACTGGCACCCATTCATTCAACTTTACATTCACTTTAACCTACATAAAGCCAACTAGGGAAGGAATCTGCAAGCATTATATTGGAAACATGGTTTACAACATTTTTATTCTAAATAGGGAATCAGCTGACATAAGCCAATTAAGCTGATACAATTGTGAAAATGTGCTAAACTGAGTGCAGTCCAAATGGTTTCTTAACTCAAATGCTTGAGTATAATTCATGCATTCTCATAAGGTAATTACTGCTGTAATGGAATAGATTATTATAATAAACAGGACATATGCAAATACGGCTAGATTACGAGTCTTGCGTTAGGGTTAAAAAACAGTGTTGAGAGGTCCCAACGCTGTTTTTTAACGCCTGCTGGTATTACGAGTCTTGCAGGGACAGGTGTACCGCTCACTTTTTTGGCCAGACTCGGAAATACTGCAAATCCACTTACGTCAGTTGCGTATCCTATATTTTCAATGGGACTTGCATAGCGCCGGTATTACGAGTCTGACAAAAAGTGAGCGGTAGACCCTCTCCTGTCAAGCCTGGTACCGCATTTTAAAGTCAGTAGTTAAGAGTTTTAAACTACAACGCTGTAGCATAAAACTCTTAACTAAAGTGCTAAAAAGTACACTAAAACCCATAAACTACCTATTAACCCCTAAACCGAGGCCCTCCCACATCGCAAACACTAAAATAAAATTTGTAACCCCTAATCTGCCGAACCGGACATCGCCGCCACTATAATAAATATATTAACCCCTAAACCGCAACACTCCCGCATCGCAAACACTATTTAAATATTATTAACCCCTAATCTGCTGCCCCTAACATCGCCGACACCTACCTACATTTATTAACCCCTAATCTGCCGCCCACAATGTCGCCACCACTATAATAAAGTTATTAACCCCTAAACCTAAGTCTAACCCTAACCCTAACCCCCCCTAACTTAAATATAATTTAAATAAATCTAAATAAAATTACTACAATGACCTAAGTTATTCCTATTTAAAACTAAATACTTACCTATAAAATAAACCCTAAGATAGCTACAATATAACTAATAGTTACATTGTAGCTATCTTAGTGTTTATTTTTATTTTACAGGCAACTTTGTGTTTATTTTAACTAGGTACAATAGTTATTAAATAGTTATTAACTATTTAATAACTACCTAGTTAAAATAAAGATAAATTTACCTGTAAAATAAAACCTAACCTAAGTTACAATTACACCTAACACTACACTATAATTAAATTTTTCCCTAAACTGAATACAATTAATTACAATTTAAAAAAATGATCTAAAGTACGAACCCCCCCCCACTAAATTACAGAAAATAATAAAATAATTACAAGATTTTTAAACTAATTACACCTACTCTAATCCCCCTAACAAAATAAAAAAAGCCCCCCCCAAAATAAAAAGCCCTACCCTACACTAAATTACAAATAGCCCTTAAAAGGGCCTTTTGCAGGGCATTGCCCCAAAGTAATCAGCTCTTTTACCTGTAAAAAAAGTACAAATACCCCCCCAACATTAAAACCCACCACCCACGCAACCAACCCTACTCTAAAACCCACCCAATCCCCCCTTAAAGAAAACTAACACTAACCCCTACCGTGAGACGTCTTCACCCAACCGGGCAGAAGTGGTCCTCCAGATGGGCAGAAGTCTTCATCCAAGCCGGGCAGAAGAGGTCCTCCAGACGGGCAGAAGTCTTTTTCCAGACGGCATCTTCTATCTTCATCCATCCGGCGCGGAGCTGGTCCATCTTCAAGACATCCGACGCGGAGCATCCTCTTCTGATGACGTCTTCTTACTAAATGACGGTACCTTTAAGTGACGTCATCCAAGATGGCATCCCTTCAATTTCGATTGGCTGATAGAATTCTAGGTAGAAAAAATCCTATTGGCTGATGCTATCAGCCATTAGGATTGAAGTTCAATCCTATTGGCTGATCCAATCAGCCAATAGGATTGAGCTGGCATTCTATTGGCTGTTCCAATCAGCCAATAGGATGCAAGCTCAATCCTATTGGCTGATTGCATCAGCCAATTGGATTTTGTCTACCTTAATTCCGATTGGCTGATAGAATTCTATCAGCCAATCGAAAGGACGCCATCTTGGATGACGTCACTTAAAGGTACCGTCATTTAGTAAAAAGACCTCGTCAGAAGAGGATGCTCCACGTCAGATGTCTTGAAGATGGACCCGCTTCGTGCCGGATAGATGAAGATAGAAGAAGCCGTCTGGATGAAGACTTCTGCCCGTCTGGAGTACCTCTTCTGCCCGGCTTGGATGAAGACTTCTGCCTATCTGGAGGACCACTTCTGCCCGGTTGGGTGAACACGTTTCACGGTAGGGTGATCTTCAAGGGGTTAGCGTTAGGTTTTTTAAGGGGGGATTGGGTGGGTTTTAGAGTAGGGTTGGTTGTGTGGGTAGTGGGTTTTAATGTTGGGGGGTATTTGTACTTTTTTTTACAGGTAAAAGAGCTGATTACTTTGGGGCAATGCCCCGCAAAAGGCCCTTTTAAGGGCTATTTGTAATTTAGTGTAGGGTATGGCTTTTTTATTTGGGGGGGGGGCTTTTTTATTTTGTTAGGGGGATTAGATTAGGTGTAATTAGTTTAAAAATCTTGTAATTATTTTATTATTTTCTGTAATTTAGTGGGGGGGGTTTTTCATACATTAGATAATTTTTTTAAATTGTAATTAATTGTATTTAGTTTAGGGAAATAATTTAATTATAGTGTAGTGTTAGGTGTAATTGTAACTTAGGTTAGGTTTTATTTTACAGGTAAATTTGTCTTTATTTTAACTAGGTAGTTATTAAATAGTTAATAACTATTTAATAACTATTGTACCTAGTTAAAAACATAATTTATGTAAGAACTTACCTGATAAATTCATTTCTTTCATATTAGCAAGAGTCCATGAGCTAGTGACGTATGGGATATACATTCCTACCAGGAGGGGCAAAGTTTCCCAAACCTCAAATTGCCTATAAATACACCCCTCACCACAACCACAAATCAGTTTAACGAATAGCCAAGAAGTGGGGTGATAAGAAAAAAAGTGCGAAAGCATATAAAATAAGGAATTGGAATAATTGTGCTTTATACAAAAAAATCATAACCACCACAAAAAAGGGTGGGCCTCATGGACTCTTGCTAATATGAAAGAAATGAATTTATCAGGTAAGTTCTTACATAAATTATGTTTTCTTTCATGTAATTAGCAAGAGTCCATGAGCTAGTGACGTATGGGATAATGACTACCCAAGATGTGGATCTTTCCACGCAAGAGTCACTAGAGAGGGAGGGATAAAATAAAGACAGCCAATTCCTGCTGAAAATAATCCACACCCAAAATAAAGTTTAATGAAAACATAAGCAGAAGATTCAAACTGAAACCACTGCCTGAAGTACTTTTCTACCAAAAACTGCTTCAGAAGAAGAAAACACATCAAAATGGTAGAATTTAGTAAAAGTATGCAAAGAGGACCAAGTTGCTGCTTTGCAAATCTGATCAACCGAAGCTTCATTCCTAAACGCCCAGGAAGTAGAAACTGACCTAGTAGAATGAGCTGTAATCCTTTGAGGCGGAGTTTTACCCGACTCAACATAGGCATGATGAATTAAAGATTTCAACCAAGATGCCAAAGAAATGGCAGAAGCTTTCTGGCCTTTTCTAGAACCGGAAAAGATAACAAATAGACTAGAAGTCTTTCGGAAAGACTTAGTAGCTTCAACATAATATTTCAAAGCTCTAACAACATCCAAAGAATGCAACGATTTCTCCTTAGAATTCTTAGGATTAGGACATAATGAAGGAACCACAATTTCTCTACTAATGTTGTTGGAATTTACAACCTTAGGTAAAAATTCAAAAGAAGTTCGTAACACCGCCTTATCCTGATGAAAAATCAGAAAAGGAGACTCACAAGAAAGAGCAGATAATTCAGAGACTCTTCTGGCAGAAGAGATCGCCAAAAGGAACAAAACTTTCCAAGAAAGTAATTTAATGTCCAATGAATGCATGGGTTCAAAAGGAGGAGCTTGAAGAGCCCCCAGAACCAAATTCAAACTCCAAGGAGGAGAAATTGACTTAATGACAGGTTAATACGAACAAAAGCTTGTACAAAACAATGAATATCAGGAATATTAGCAATCTTTCTGTGAAAAAGAACAGAAAGAGCAGAGATTTGTCCTTTCAAGGAACTTGCGGACAAACCTTTATCTAAACCATCCTGAAGAAACTGTAAAATTCTCGGAATTCTAAAAGAATGCCAGGAAAAATGATGAGAAAGACACCAAGAAATATAAGTCTTCCAGACTCTATAATATATCTCTCTAGATACAGATTTACGAGCCTGTAACATAGTATTAATCACAGAGTCAGAGAAACCTGTTTGACCAAGAATCAAGCGTTCAATCTCCATACCTTTAAATTTAAGGATTTGAGATCCTGATGGAAAAAAGGACCTTGCGACAGAAGGTCTGGTCTTAACGGAAGAGTCCACGGTTGGCAAGAGGCCATCCGGACAAGATCCGCATACCAAAACCTGTGAGGCCATGCTGGAGCTACCAGCAGGACAAACGAGCATTCCTTCAGAATCTTGGAGATTACTCTTGGAAGAAGAACTAGAGGCGGAAAGATATAGGCAGGATGATACTTCCAAGGAAGTGATAATGCATCCACTGCCTCCGCCTGAGGATCCCGGGATCTGGACAGATACCTGGGAAGTTTCTTGTTTAGATGAGAAGCCATCAGATCTATTTCTGGAAGTTCCCACATTTGAACAATCTGAAGAAATACCTCTGGGTGAAGAGACCATTCGCCCGGATGCAACGTTTGGCGACTGAGATAATCCGCTTCCCAATTGTCTATACCTGGGATATGAACCGCAGAGATTAGACAGGAGCTGGATTCCGCCCAAACCAGAATTCGAGATACTTCTTTCATAGCCAGAGGACTGTGAGTCCCCCCCTGATGATTGATGTAAGCCACAGTTGTGACATTGTCTGTCTGAAAACAAATGAACGATTCTCTCTTCAGAAGAGGCCAAGACTGAAGAGCTCTGAAAATTGCACAGAGTTCCAAAATATTGATCGGTAATCTCACCTCCTGAGATTACCAAACCCCTTGTGCCGTCAGAGACCCCCACACAGCTCCCCAACCTGTAAGACTTGCATCTGTTGAAATTACAGTCCAGGTCGGAAGAACAAAAGAAGCCCCCTGAACTAAATGATGGTGATCTGTCCACCACGTTAGAGAGTGTCGTACAATCGGTTTTAAAGATATTAATTGAGATATCTTTGTGTAATCCCTGCACCATTGGTTCAGCATACAGAGCTGAAGAGGTCGCATGTGAAAACGAGCAAAGGGGATCGCGTCCGATGCAGCAGTCATAAGACCTAAAATTTCCATGCAAAAGGCTACCGAAGGGAATGATTGTGACTGAAGGTTTCGACAAGCTGAAATCAATTTTAGACGTCTCTTGTCTGTCAAAGACAGAGTCATGGACACTGAATCTATCTGGAAACCCAAAAAGGTTACCCTTGTCTGAGGAATCAATGAACTTTTTAGTGAATTGATCCTCCAACCATGATTTTGAAGAAACAACACAAGTCGATTCGTATGAGATTCTGCTAAATGTGAAGACTGAGCAAGTACCAAGATATCGTCCAAATAAGGAAAAACCACAATACCCTGTTCTCTGATTACAGACAGAAGGGCACCAAGAACCTTTGTAAAAATTCTTGGAGCTGTTGCTAGGCCAAACGGCAGAGCCACAAACTGGTAATGCTTGTCCAGGAAAGAGAATCTCAGAAACTGATAGTGAGCTGGATGAATCGGAATATGCAGATATGCATCCTGTAAATCTATTGTAGACATATAATGCCCTTGCTGAACAAAAGGCAGGATAGTCCTTATAGTTACCATTTTGAATGTTGGTATCCTTACATAACGATTCAATATTTTTAGATCCAGAACTGGTCTGAAGGAATTCTCCTTCTTTGGTACAATGAAGAGATTTGAATAAAACCCCAGCCCCTGTTCCAGAACTGGAACTGGCATAATTACTCCAGCCAACTCTAGATCTGAAACACATTTCAGAAATGCTTGAGCTTTTGCTGGGTTTACTGGGACACGGGAAAGAAAAAATCTCTTTGCAGGAGGTCTTATCTTGAAACCAATTCTGTACCCTTTTGAAACAATGTTCTGAATCCAAAGATTGTGAACAGAATCGATCCAAATTTCTTTGAAAAAACGTAATCTGCCCCCTACCAGCTGAGCTGGAATGAGGGCCGCACCTTCATGTGGACTTAGAAGCTGGCTTTGCTTTTCTAGAAGGCTTGGATTTATTCCAGACTGGAGATGGTTTCCAAACTGAAACTGCTCCTGAGAATGAAGGATCAGGCTTTTGTTCTTTGTTGAAACGAAAGGAACGAAAACGATTATTAGCCCTGTTTTTACCCTTAGATTTTTTATCCTGCGGTAAAAAAGTTCCTTTCCCACCAGTAACAGTTGAGATAATAGAATCCAACTGAGAACCAAATAATTTATTACCCTGGAAAGAAAGGGAAAGTAGAGTCGATTTTGAAGACATATCAGCATTCCAAGTTTTAAGCCATAAAGCTCTTCTAGCTAAAATAGCTAGAGACATAAACCTGACATCAACTCTGATAATATCAAAAATGGCATCACAGATAAAATTATTAGCATGTTGAAGCAGAATAATAATGTTATGAGAATCATGATCTGTTACTTGTTGCGCTAAAGTTTCCAACCAAAAAGTTGAAGCTGCAGCAACATCCGCCAAAGATATAGCAGGTCTAAGAAGATTACCTGAACACAAATAAGCTTTTCTTAGAAAGGATTCAATTTTCCTATCTAGAGGATCCTTAAAGGAAGTACCATCTGCCGTAGGAATAGTAGTACGTTTAGCAAGGGTAGAAATAGCCCCATCAACTTTAGGGATTTTGTCCCAAAACTCTAATCTGTCGGACGGCACAGGATATAATTGCTTAAAACGTTTATAAGGAGTAAATGAATTACCCAAATTATTCCATTCTCTGGAAATTACTTCAGAAATAGCACCTGGAACAGGAAAAACTTCTGGAATAACTACAGGAGATTTAAAGACCTTGTCTAAACGTTTAGATTTAGTATCAAGAGGACCAGAATCCTCAATTTCCAATGCAATTAGGACTTCTTTAAGTAAAGAATGAATAAATTCCATTTTAAATAAATATGAAGATTTATCAGCATCAACCTCTGAGACAGAGTCCTCTGAACCAGAAGAATCATTAGAATCAGAATGATGATGTTCATTTAAAAATTCATCTGGATAAAGAGAAGTTTTAAAAGATTTTTTATATTTACTAGAAGGAGGAATAACAGACATAGCCTTCTTAATGGATTCAGAAACAAAATCTCTTACGTTATCAGGAACACTCTGAACATTAGATGTTGAGGGAACTGCAACAGGTAATGGTACTTTACTAAAGGAAATATTTTCTGCATTAACAAGTTTGTCATGACATTTAATACAAACAACAGCTGGAGGAACAACTACCAAAAGTTTACAGCAGATACACTTAGCTTTGGTAGTTCCAGCACCAGGCAGCGATTTTCCTGAAGTTTCTTCTGACTCAGATGCAACGTGAGACATCTTGCAATATGTAAGAGAAAAAACAACATATAAAGCAAAATTGATCAAATTCCTTAAATGACAGTTTCAGGAATGGGAAAAAATGCCAAAGAACAAGCTTCTAGCAACCAGAAGCAATGAAAAATGAGACTTAAATAATGTGGAGACAAAAGCGACGCCCACATTTTTTTTTTAGCGCCAAATAAGACGCCCACATTATTTGGCGTCTAAATGCTTTTGGCGCCAAAAATGACGCCACATCCGGAACGCCAACATTT
Source organism: Bombina bombina (assembly GCF_027579735.1). Taxonomy (NCBI): domain Eukaryota; kingdom Metazoa; phylum Chordata; class Amphibia; order Anura; family Bombinatoridae; genus Bombina; species Bombina bombina. Next base: position 1,129,343,648 of record NC_069501.1, read on the forward strand.
TTGGCGCAAAAGAACGTCAAAAAATGACGCAACTTCCGGCGACACGTATGACGCCGGAAACGGAAAAGATTTTTTGAGCCAAAAAAGTCCGCGCCAAGAATGACGCAATAAAATGAAGCATTTTCAGCCCCCGCGAGCCTAACAGCCCACAGGGAAAAAGTCAAATTTTAAGGTAAGAAAAAATGATTGATTCAAATGCATTATCCCAAATATGAAACTGACTGTCTGAAAAAAGGAATGTTGAACATCCTGAGTCAAGGCAAATAAATGTTTGAATACATATATTTAGTGTCCAACCATAGCTTTAGAGTGTCACAGAAAATAAGACTTACTTACCCCAGGACACTCATCTACATGTTTGTAGAAAGCCAAACCAGTACTGAAACGAAAATCAGCAGAGGTAATGGTATATATATAAGAGTATATCGTCGATCTGAAAAGGGAGGTAAGAGATGAATCTCTATGACCGATAACAGAGAACCTATGAAATAGACCCCGTAGAAGGAGATCATTGAATTCAAACAGGCAATACTCTCTTCACATCCCTCTGACATTCACTGCACGCTGAGAGGAAAACCGGGCTCCAACCTGCTGCGGAGCGCATATCAACGTAGAATCTAGCACAAACTTAATTCACCACCTCCATAGGAGGCAAAGTTTGTAAAACTGATTTGTGGGTGTGGTGAGGGGTGTATTTATAGGCATTTTGAGGTTTGGGAAACTTTGCCCCTCCTGGTAGGAATGTATATCCCATACGTCACTAGCTCATGGACTCTTGCTAATTACATGAAAGAAATAAATACAAAGTTGCCTGTAAAATAAAAATAAACCCTAAGATTACTACAATGTAACAATTAGTTATATTGTAGCTATCTTAGGGTTTATTTTATAGGTAAGTATTTAGTTTTAAATAGGAATAATTTAGGTAATTGTAGTAATTTTATTTAGATTTATTTAAATTATATTTAAGTTTGGGGGGGGTTAGGGTTAGACTTAGGTTTAGGGGTTAAAGCTTTATTATAGTGGTGGTGACGTTGTGGGCGGCAGATTAGGTTAATAAATGTAGTTAGGTTGCGGCGACATTGAGGGCGGCAGATTAGGGGATAATAAATATAATGTAGGGTTCGGTCATGTTGGGGGCAGCAGATTAGGGGTTAATAAGTATAATGTAGGTGGCGGCGGTGTCCGGAGCGGCAGATTAGGGGTTAATAAGTATAAGATTAGGGGTGTTTAGACTCGGGGGTTCATGTTAGGGTGTTAGGTGTAGACATAACTTTTATTTCCCCATAGGAATCAATGGGGCTGCGTTAGGAGCTTTACGCTGCTTTTTTGCAGGTGTTAGTTTTTTTTTCAGCCGGCTCTCCCCCATTGATTCTTATGGGGAAATCATGCACAAGCACGTTTTAGCAGCTCACCGCTAACATAAGCAGCGCTGGTATTGAGGTGAGATGTGGAGCTAAATTTTGCTCTTCACTCACTTTTTTGCGGTTAACGCTGGGTTTCTAAAAACCCGTAATACCAGCATTGTCTGCAAGTGAGCGGTGAGCTTAAACTGCTCGTTAGCACCACACCCCTGTTAACGCAAAACTCGTAATCTAGGTGATAATGTTTTACATATTGTTCACTATGCTTTTAAAGCCTTTTGTCTTTTATATCTGATTTGAGAAAATTACGTATGGTAGCCAAAAAACCTAAAAACTGCACAATAAAAACTTTTATTATTTGTAAAAAGTCCTGGGGAAATATTGCAAATGATGATTGAAAAACAGGGCACACAACTCTGAAGTCAACCATAGCAAAGTAAAAAAATCACCTTCAGTGCTCCTTTGCTGGGGATAAAAACACTGTAGTTTAGGGTTGATAGTCTTAAGTTAAAGCATGTTATTTTTCTACTTTTATAGCCCTTTAAGGCACCAGTGTTTCTCTGCCACCTGGGTTTGTGGAGTCCTGCACTAACATCGCAACTTAAAGGGACATTAAACTCCAAATATTGTTCCACATAAAGGGCCAAATTACGAGTGGAGCGCAAATGTTTCGCCCATGCAATAAGGGGATTATCGCGATTGTTTGTGCTTGTCGGGCTTACCGCTGGTATTACAAGTTGAAAGTAAACACGATCACTTGAGCACAATCCGATTTACGTTAGAATGATTACAGGGACTTCAGAGCTCTGGTTAACTGTTTTGCAAAACATAAAATTTGCACAAAACACATCAAAAATACATTACAAAGTATAGTTACACTCATATAACACCATCTAATAAAATTATTTAAAAAAAATATTGCACAAAAAAGATTTAAAGGCTCAAAGATATGAGGTCTTCGGTGTTAAAAAAAAGCAGTCAAAGGGCTTTAACATAGAGATACATAGATATACATGTATAATATATGTGTGTGTATATATATATATATATATATACTGTATATATGACAAAAAGAAAGCAGATGAGAAGGCGCTAAGACAATGGGAGAAAAAATACTAAGGGCTCAGGTATATATTGTCTCACAGGTTGTCCAAGCTATTAAAAGCAGCTGAAACTCCCAAATAAAGGTATTGCAGAAAGAAGATATTTCAACAATCCTTAGTAATATGTGGATAAAGAGGACAAGGAGGGGTTAAATAGCACTAATCCTGGTATAAATTGAAATACATATACGTATCATAGGTCTAAGACAATGGACTTATTATAAATGTTACCACGTGTAGGTAGATTATCACTAGGATTATCAGTTTCACGCCTGCTGAGTTGTTAAGCATATCTTTAATTATATAAATATCAATGAACTACAGTTTGGAAATTCATAACTGATTTTGCTCTCATAAAATAAAGGGCTATATTATTTGAATTTTCTCTCTATATATATATATATATTGTGTAAAGTGATACCATATAATAAGTAACAAACGGCTAGATTACGAGTTTTTCGTTATGAGCTGTGCGGTGCTAACGAGCAGTTTTGTCTCACCGCTTACTTACCTACAGCGCTGGTATTAGTTCTTACAAACCCGGCGTTAAAAGGCAAGAAGTGAGCGTAGAGCAAAATTTAGCTCCTTACCGCACTTCAATACCAGCGCTCCTTAAGTCAGCGGTGAGCTGGTCGTACGTGCTCGTGCACAATTTTCCCATTGGAATCAATGGGGAGAGCCGGCTGAAAAAAAGTCTAACACATGCCAAAAAGCAGCGTAAACTCAGTAACACAGCCCCATTGATTCCTATGGGGAAATACATTTTATGTTTACACCTAACACCCTAACATGAAACCTGAGTCTAAACACCCCTAATCTTACACTTATTAACCCCTAATCTGCCGTCCCCAACATCGCTGACACCTACATTATTCTTATTAACCCCTAATCTGCCACTCCGGACACCACCACCACCTACATTATACTTATGAACCCCTAATCTGCTGCCCCCAACATCGCCGAAACCTACATTATATTTATTAACCCCTAATCTCCCTCCCCCAATGTCGCCACAACCTAACTACACTTATTAACCCCTAATCTGCCGCCCCCAAAGTCGCCACCACTATAATCAACATATTAACGCCTAAACCGCCTCACTCCCGCCTCGCAAACATTAGTTAAATATTATTAACCCCTAATCTACCGTCCCTAACATTGCCGCCACCTACCTACATTTATTAACCCCTAATCTGCCGTCCCCAATGTTGCCGCCACTATACTAAATTTATTAACCCTAACACCCCCTAACTTAAATATATTTACAATAAATCTTAATAAAAACTAATATTATTACCTAAATAATTCCTATTTAAAACTAAATACTTACCTATAAAATAAACCCTAAGATAGCTACAATATAACTAATAGTTACATTGTAGCTATCTTAGGGTTTATTTTTATTTTACAGGTAAGTTTGTAATTATTTTAACTAGGTACAATAGTTATTAAATAGTTATTAACTATTTAATAACTACCTAGCTAAAATAAATACAAAAGTACCCGTAAAATAAAACCTAACCTAAGTTACAATAACACCTCACCTAACCCTACAATTAAATAAATTAACTAAATTAAAAACAATTAAATAAATGAAATTAAATTAGCTAAAGTACAACCCCCCCCCACTAAATTACAGAAAATAATAAACAAATTACAAAATATTTAAACTAATTACACCTAATCTAATAGCCCTATCAAAATTAAAAAAGCCCCCCCAAAATAAAAAAAACCCTAGCCTAAACTAAACTATCAATAGCCCTTAAAAGGGCCTTTTGCGGGGCATTGACCCAAAGAAATCAGCTCTTTTACCTATAAAAAAAAAATACAAACAACCCCCCCAACAGTAAAACCCACCACCCACACAACCAACCCCCCAAATAAAATACTATCTAAAAAAACCTAAGCTCCCCATTGCCCTGAAAAGGGCATTTGGATGGATATTGCCCTTAAAAGGGCAGTTAGCTCTATTGCAGGCCCAAACCCTAAACTAAAAATAAAACCCACCCAATACACCCTTAAAAAACCTAACACTAACCCCCTGAAGATCGACTTACAGTTCTGAAGACCGGACATCCATCCTCAAGGAAGCGGCAGAAGTCTTCATCCAAGCCAGGTCGAAGTCCTCAACAAAGCCGGGAGAAGCCTTCATCCAAGCCGGGCGAAGTGGTCCTCCAGATGGGCAAAAGTCTTCATCCAGATGGCATCTTCTATCTTCATCCATCCGACGAGGAGCGGGTCCATCTTCAAGACATCCGATGGGGAGCATCCTCTTCATCCGGAGTCTTCTTACTGAATGAAGGTACCTTTAAGTGATGTCATCCAAGATGGCGTCCCTTAGATTCCGATTAGCTGATAGAATTCTGATTGGAACATCCAATAGAATGCAAGCTCAATCCTATTGGCTGATTGGATCAGCCAATAGGATTGAACTTTAATCCTATTGGCTGATTGCATCCTATTGGCTGATTGAATTCTATCAGCCAATTGTAATCTAAGGGACGCCATCTTGGGTGACATCACTTAAAGGTACCTTCATTCAGTAAGAAGACTCCGGATGAAGAGGATGCTCCGCTTCGGATGTCTTGAAGATGGACCCACTCTGCGTCGGATGGATGAAGATAGAAGATGACATCTGGATGAAGACTTCTGTCCGTCTGGAGGACCACTTCACCCTGCTTGGATGAAGACTTCTTCCGGCTTCGTTGAGGACTTCGGCCCGGCTTGGATGAAGACTTCTGCCGCTTCCTTGAGGATGGATGTCCGGTCTTCAGAACTGTAAGTCGATCTTCAGGGGGTTAGTGTTAGGTTTTTTTAAGGGTGTATTGGGTGGGTTTTATTTTTAGGTTAGGGTTTGGGCCTGCAATAGAGCTAACTGCCCTTTTAAGGGCAATGGGGAGCTTAAGTTTTTTTTAGATAGTATTTTATTTGGGGGTTGGTTGTGTGGGTGGTGAGTTTTACTGTTGGGGGGTTGTTTGTAATTTTTTTTACAGGTAAAAGAGCTGATTTCTTTGGGGCAATGCCCCGCAAAAGGCCATTTTAAGGGCTATTGATAGTTTAGTTTAGGCTAGGGGTTTTTTTATTTTGAGGGGGCTTTTTTTTAATTTTGATAGGGCTATTAGATTAGGTGTAATTAGTTTAAATATCTTTAGCTATTTTAATTTAATTTATTTAATTGTTTTTAATTCATTTAATTGTAAGGTTAGGTTAGGTGTTATTGTAACTTAGGTTAGGTTTTATTTTACAGGTACTTTTGTATTTATTTTAGCTAGGTAGTTATTAAATAGTTAATAACTATTTAATAACTATTGTACCTAGTTAAAATAAATACAAACTTGCCTGTAAAATAAAAATAAACCCTAAGCTAGCTACAATGTAACTATTAATTATATTGTAGCTAGCTTAGGGTTTATTTTATAGGTTAGTATTTTGTTTCAAATAGGAATTATTGTCAGGGTATTCACTATTACAATCCTGTCCCTTTAATTCTGAATCCTCTTTTCCTATTCAAGGCCCCTCCTCTCTATGCTCCTCGCTTGGTAATTTGAATCAGTTACTTTATGTGACTCCTCTCTGAAGACACCTAGCCTTTCCTCAATCTGTGGGGATTTCTTACTTGTTGTTTTGAAACTTTGCAGCCTACATTAATCCTTCATTGCTGTGTGCCGGTGTGCCTATTCTATTACTTGCAGTTTCTTAGGAACCAAAGGAGCTGCTTTCAATTCCCTAACTGTTACACCGGGTGGCTGTGACGTCACACCCGGCATCTCAGCGTGTCTGCAGCGCGTGTACCGCGCTGTGTCCTTTCTACAAACAAGCATTCAGGATACCGTAAGGTTTTCATCTGGCTCTGACTTAGCCTTCCAAATAACCATCAGGAATTGGTCTGTATATTTTATTACTCTATTTGGATATCATCCATCAGGAATTGGTCTGTATATTTTATTACTCTATTTGGATATCATTATGTCTCTCAAGTAAGCAAACTACTTAAGCACTGTATTCAATGACTGTTACTATCACTAAAATACAGGATTTACTTCAACTGCCTGTTACATTGCCTACTCTGTTTGAACTGCTGTTTGATTAACATCATTTGCTGTGACCACCATGAACCTAAACTAAGTGACTTATCGTTTGTTACTATCCTATCATTGCATAATCTATATCTGATAACAAAATCCATAATATCATTCTAACTACCTACTCTATCTATAGATACTCCTCCTATCTGTTGAAATACAGGCATCCTATAACCTGGTTGCGTGACAGCTCCGTTTTCACTCTGTACCCTGCAGTAGTGACCCTCAGTTCAATGAGCAAAACCGGATTCCTATAAGTTAAATCTGTGTGAATCCAAGGTTTGGTGTGAGGCTGAGTGGTCCTACTATAGCGGATACTAGGTACCTAAACTTATTTACCACCTGTTCTACCACATATCTTTACAGAACATAACATATTACCAAGCCTAAAAAATAAAAGTACCTCTATCCACTATCATGGAGTTGAATGAGCTTTCCAATAGAGTGGGTTCTCTAGCACAAAGTATGGATAGTATGTTACAGGGTTTAAGAGAGATACAAATTGAGAACCAGAATATTAGAAAATTTATTAATGAGCATATGACAACTAAACCTTCTACTTCTGAGTTTACACCGGAGCCTGTTGTAAGTCCGCCAGAGAAATTCTCTGGGGACAGGTCCATGTTCAGAGACTTTAGAAATTCTTGCACTCTTATGTTCACTTTAAAACCTAGGTCTTATCCTACTGACAGAATTAAAGTTTTGACGGTGATTTCTTTTTTGCGTGGAGAAGCTAAATCTTGGGCCAACACTTTCTATGAGACTGATGATCCCATATTAAATTCTCTTGATTCTTTCTTTTCTGCGATGTCCCTTTTATATGAGGATCATAACAAGCAGAATACTGCTGAAACAGCTTTGAGATCCTTACGCCAAGGGAAAAGGATGGTAGAGGAATACATAACAGACTTTAAAAAATGGGCTCCTGACACTTTATGGAACAACCCAGCTCTGAAAAATCAATTTCGCATGGGCCTCAGTGACTCATTAAAAGATGAACTTGCTAGAGGTATCATTCCAGATGTTCTTGAGGATCTCATGACTTTATGTATTGGTATTGACCGGAGACTCAGGGAAAGGAAATATGAAAAATCCATAACTGACATCACTCCTAAGAAATACACTCCCTTTCATATAAATCTTCCTACCCATGCTACCAAGAATCTTGATGAACCCATGGATGTTGCTGTGATTAGAGGCCCTCTAAAGCCTGAAGAGAAAGCCAGACGCAAACTGCTTAAATTGTGCCTCTATTGTGCCGAAAAGGATCATGGCGTAAGGGATTGCCCATCTCTCCTTCGTCAAAAGAAGGGTAAGAGAGTGAGATTTAAGCACAATGTTAATATGGTTAATAATAATTTGCTTCATTTATCAATCCCTCTCTCGTTGCAGTGGGATCAGCAGAAGATAGACATACAGGCCGTAATTGACTCTGGAGCATCTGGGAATTTCATAGATTTAGTTTTTGTTGATAAGCACAAAATACCACTAATAAAAAAGAGTGTTGCACTAGCCATCCGTTTGGTTGATGGATCATTTTTTAGTTCTGGTCCTATTTCACACCATACAGTTCCACTTAAGGTTACTTCAGACTCAGGGCATACTGAGTTAATATCTTTTGATGTTTTACCAAGTTCTGTCTACCCTATGATACTCGGTATTCAGTGGTTGTCTATGCATAACCCCACTATTTCTTGGACAGACTCTACTGTAGTTTTTGATTCTCAGTACTGCAAGCAATTCTGCACTGATTCTCATACACTTTGTCATATTAATGTAGAGACATTACCAGATTGCTACAAAGAATATGCTGATGTTTTTGATAAGGTTGAGGCAGCCACACTTCCACCACATAGGAAGTATGACTGCCCTATTGATCTCATTCCTAACTGCACCATTCCATATGGTCATATATATCCTTTGTCCCAACCTGAACTAGCACACCTTAAGGAATATCTAGACGAAAACTTGAAAAAAGGGTTTATACGTCCATCCACTTCCTCTGCAGGTGCTGCTATGTTTTTTGTGAAAAATAAAGATGGCAGTTTACGCCCCATTATAGATTACAGACAACTGAATAAATGTACTAAGAAAAACAGATATCCCCTGCCTCTCATTCCTGAACTACTTGAGCGCCTTCAGGGTGCCACCATCTACACCAAGCTCGATCTTAGGGGTGCATACAATTTAATCAGGATGAGAGCAGGGGATGAGTGGTTAACGGCTTTCCGTACACGATACGGACTTTACGAATACACAGTAATGCCGTTTGGGCTTTGCAACGCCCCAGCCACTTTCCAGTGCTTCATAAATGATGTTTTTCACGACCTTCTGGATGTATGTATTGTTATCTATCTAGATGACATTCTTGTCTATTCAGACACTTTTGAAAATCATTTAAAACATGTAAAATTAGTTCTATCTCGTTTAAGACAACATCATCTCTACGCTAAACTAGAGAAATGTATATTTAATACTAACTCTATTTCATTTCTGGGTTACTGTATCTCTCCTACTGGGATTACTATGGAGACCAGTAAAGTAGAAGCTATACTCAAATGGCCAGTACCCTCATGTAAAAAAGATGTCCAGAGGTTTCTTGGTTTTGCGAATTTTTATAGAAAATTCATTAAAGATTTCTCACATATTGTTAAACCATTAACAACTTTAACTAAGAAACATATCAGGTTTTCATGGGATAGTAAAGCTCAGGACTCTTTCACTACCCTCAAGAATAAATTTACTTCAGCCCCTATTTTGCAATTCCCAGATCCCAGTTGTCACTTTACGCTTGAGGTTGATGCTTCTGAATTTGCAATAGGGGCTGTTCTATCCCAGAGGGCCTCTCAAGAAAAGCCATTACATCCTGTTGCATTCTACTCTCGTGTCATGAGCTCAGCTGAGATAAACTATGGTATTGGTGATAAGGAATTGCTTGCCATCAAATCCGCATTGGAATTCTGGAGGCATATCTTGGAAGGTACAAAATTTCCAATTACTATTTACACAGACCATCGTAATTTAGAGTATTTAAAGTCAAACAAGACCCTGACTTCTCATCAAGTCCGCTGGAGCCTTTTCTTTTCACGTTTTGATTATGTGATCACCTATCGTCCAGGTTCTAAGAATCTTAAGGCAGATACCCTCTCTCGTATACCTCCTAAGCCACAAGATCATTTGACACCTGCCTCAGTGATACCTGCGGACAGAATCATTTGTTTAACAAACGATTTCTTGGAGACCCTAAAGCTGCAACAGAAGGAGGATTCATTAATAACACACCTCAATTTAAATAAACATTCTGATGAACTGTTCTATCATCATGATCAGCTATATGTACCCAAGGATCTCAGGAATCAACTTTTAGCAGCAGCTCATGATTCCTCTTTAGCAGGTCATCCTGGCGTACATAGGACTCTTCATATCCTCTCAAGGAATTATTGGTGGCCCAAAATGTCTGATACAATCAAGCAATACATCAAAACATGTTTTCTTTGCACTACTAAAAAACATCAACATACACGTCCCTACGGATACCTTCTATCTCTTCCAGTACCTGAAAGACCTTGGGCAGATATTGCCATGGACTTTATTGTCGATCTGCCACCTTCTGCTAACTTCAACACTATCATGGTCATTGTTGATCTTTTTTCTAAAATGGCCCATTTCCTGCCACATAGAGGTCTACCCACAGCTCAAGAAACAGCTACTCTTTTCATAGATCATATTGTCAAATTACATGGTCTACCAAATTCCATTACTAGTGACAGAGGTTCTCAGTTTACCTCTAGATTTTGGGAACATCTTTGTAAATCCCTCAACATCTCTAGGAGGTTAAGTACAGCTTTTCATCCACAAACCAATGGGCAGACTGAGAGAACAAATCAAGCCCTGGAACAGTATCTCCGTTGTTACTGTTCTCTAGAACAAGATAACTGGCATTCTCTCCTTTCCACTGCTGAATTTGCTCATAATAACATGCTCAACTCCTCCACTAAAATGTCTCCATTCTTCCTTAACTACGGTTTTCATTCTTCTTATGACATTCAGACTCCAAAAAATTCTCCTATACCCGTTGTTAATGATAAAATCAATACCTTAGTGAAAGGTTTCGCCACTGTTAAACAACTACTACTCGATGCTCAAAAAGCTCAAAAACATTACTATGATCTACGACGTTCTAAACCTCCTGAATATAAGGTGGGAGATAAAGTTTGGTTAAGCACGAAGAATATAAGATTACAAGTTCCTTCCAAAAAGCTTGCTTCACTTTATTTGGGTCCCTTTGAAATTAAGAATGTTGTTAATGTGAATGCAGTCACTCTTCAATTACCTTCTTCCATGAGAATTCATCCAACATTTCATGTCTCACTCCTTAAACCCTATGCTTCTATCAGGGCTACATCTTCGATGGATACTTCTTTAACTCATGTGACAGATGACAAGGAGTACGAGATTGATTCTATTCAAGATTCTCGATACTTTCGAAACCACCTTCAGTATTTGGTCAGTTGGAAGGGTTATGGACCTGAAGAAGACTCTTGGGAGCCTGCTACTAATGTTATGGCTCCACGCTTGGTTTCCTTGTTCCATAGGAGGAATCCTCACCGTCCAGGTCCTTGATCCGCTGAGCGGCTCCTTGAGGGGGGTGTCCTGTCAGGGTATTCACTATTACAATCCTGTCCCTTTAATTCTGAATCCTCTTTTCCTATTTAAGGCCCCTCCTCTCTATGCTCCTCGCTTGGTAATTTGAATCAGTTACTTTATGTGACTCCTCTCTGAAGACACCTAGCCTTTCCTCAATCTGTGGGGATTTCTTACTTGTTGTTTTGAAACTTTGCAGCCTACATTAATCCTTCATTGCTGTGTGCCGGTGTGCCTATTCTATTACTTGCAGTTTCTTAGGAACCAAAGGAGCTGCTTTCAATTCCCTAACTGTTACACCGGGTGGCTGTGACGTCACACCCGGCATCTCAGCGTGTCTGCAGCGCGTGTACCGCGCTGTGTCCTTTCTACAAACAAGCATTCAGGATACCGTAAGGTTTTCATCTGGCTCTGACTTAGCCTTCCAAATAACCATCAGGAATTGGTCTGTATATTTTATTACTCTATTTGGATATCATTATGTCTCTCAAGTAAGCAAACTACTTAAGCACTGTATTCAATGACTGTTACTATCACTAAAATACAGGATTTACTTCAACTGCCTGTTACATTGCCTACTCTGTTTGAACTGCTGTTTGATTAACATCATTTGCTGTGACCACCATGAACCTAAACTAAGTGACTTATCGTTTGTTACTATCCTATCATTGCATAATCTATATCTGATAACAAAATCCATAATATCATTCTAACTACCTACTCTATCTATAGATACTCCTCCTATCTGTTGAAATACAGGCATCCTATAACCTGGTTGCGTGACAGCTCCGTTTTCACTCTGTACCCTGCAGTAGTGACCCTCAGTTCAATGAGCAAAACCGGATTCCTATAAGTTAAATCTGTGTGAATCCAAGGTTTGGTGTGAGGCTGAGTGGTCCTACTATAGCGGATACTAGGTACCTAAACTTATTTACCACCTGTTCTACCACATATCTTTACAGAACATAACATATTACCAAGCCTAAAAAATAAAAGTACCTCTATCCACTATCATGGAGTTGAATGAGCTTTCCAATAGAGTGGGTTCTCTAGCACAAAGTATGGATAGTATGTTACAGGGTTTAAGAGAGATACAAATTGAGAACCAGAATATTAGAAAATTTATTAATGAGCATATGACAACTAAACCTTCTACTTCTGAGTTTACACCGGAGCCTGTTGTAAGTCCGCCAGAGAAATTCTCTGGGGACAGGTCCATGTTCAGAGACTTTAGAAATTCTTGCACTCTTATGTTCACTTTAAAACCTAGGTCTTATCCTACTGACAGAATTAAAGTTTTGACGGTGATTTCTTTTTTGCGTGGAGAAGCTAAATCTTGGGCCAACACTTTCTATGAGACTGATGATCCCATATTAAATTCTCTTGATTCTTTCTTTTCTGCGATGTCCCTTTTATATGAGGATCATAACAAGCAGAATACTGCTGAAACAGCTTTGAGATCCTTACGCCAAGGGAAAAGGATGGTAGAGGAATACATAACAGACTTTAAAAAATGGGCTCCTGACACTTTATGGAACAACCCAGCTCTGAAAAATCAATTTCGCATGGGCCTCAGTGACTCATTAAAAGATGAACTTGCTAGAGGTATCATTCCAGATGTTCTTGAGGATCTCATGACTTTATGTATTGGTATTGACCGGAGACTCAGGGAAAGGAAATATGAAAAATCCATAACTGACATCACTCCTAAGAAATACACTCCCTTTCATATAAATCTTCCTACCCATGCTACCAAGAATCTTGATGAACCCATGGATGTTGCTGTGATTAGAGGCCCTCTAAAGCCTGAAGAGAAAGCCAGACGCAAACTGCTTAAATTGTGCCTCTATTGTGCCGAAAAGGATCATGGCGTAAGGGATTGCCCATCTCTCCTTCGTCAAAAGAAGGGTAAGAGAGTGAGATTTAAGCACAATGTTAATATGGTTAATAATAATTTGCTTCATTTATCAATCCCTCTCTCGTTGCAGTGGGATCAGCAGAAGATAGACATACAGGCCGTAATTGACTCTGGAGCATCTGGGAATTTCATAGATTTAGTTTTTGTTGATAAGCACAAAATACCACTAATAAAAAAGAGTGTTGCACTAGCCATCCGTTTGGTTGATGGATCATTTTTTAGTTCTGGTCCTATTTCACACCATACAGTTCCACTTAAGGTTACTTCAGACTCAGGGCATACTGAGTTAATATCTTTTGATGTTTTACCAAGTTCTGTCTACCCTATGATACTCGGTATTCAGTGGTTGTCTATGCATAACCCCACTATTTCTTGGACAGACTCTACTGTAGTTTTTGATTCTCAGTACTGCAAGCAATTCTGCACTGATTCTCATACACTTTGTCATATTAATGTAGAGACATTACCAGATTGCTACAAAGAATATGCTGATGTTTTTGATAAGGTTGAGGCAGCCACACTTCCACCACATAGGAAGTATGACTGCCCTATTGATCTCATTCCTAACTGCACCATTCCATATGGTCATATATATCCTTTGTCCCAACCTGAACTAGCACACCTTAAGGAATATCTAGACGAAAACTTGAAAAAAGGGTTTATACGTCCATCCACTTCCTCTGCAGGTGCTGCTATGTTTTTTGTGAAAAATAAAGATGGCAGTTTACGCCCCATTATAGATTACAGACAACTGAATAAATGTACTAAGAAAAACAGATATCCCCTGCCTCTCATTCCTGAACTACTTGAGCGCCTTCAGGGTGCCACCATCTACACCAAGCTCGATCTTAGGGGTGCATACAATTTAATCAGGATGAGAGCAGGGGATGAGTGGTTAACGGCTTTCCGTACACGATACGGACTTTACGAATACACAGTAATGCCGTTTGGGCTTTGCAACGCCCCAGCCACTTTCCAGTGCTTCATAAATGATGTTTTTCACGACCTTCTGGATGTATGTATTGTTATCTATCTAGATGACATTCTTGTCTATTCAGACACTTTTGAAAATCATTTAAAACATGTAAAATTAGTTCTATCTCGTTTAAGACAACATCATCTCTACGCTAAACTAGAGAAATGTATATTTAATACTAACTCTATTTCATTTCTGGGTTACTGTATCTCTCCTACTGGGATTACTATGGAGACCAGTAAAGTAGAAGCTATACTCAAATGGCCAGTACCCTCATGTAAAAAAGATGTCCAGAGGTTTCTTGGTTTTGCGAATTTTTATAGAAAATTCATTAAAGATTTCTCACATATTGTTAAACCATTAACAACTTTAACTAAGAAACATATCAGGTTTTCATGGGATAGTAAAGCTCAGGACTCTTTCACTACCCTCAAGAATAAATTTACTTCAGCCCCTATTTTGCAATTCCCAGATCCCAGTTGTCACTTTACGCTTGAGGTTGATGCTTCTGAATTTGCAATAGGGGCTGTTCTATCCCAGAGGGCCTCTCAAGAAAAGCCATTACATCCTGTTGCATTCTACTCTCGTGTCATGAGCTCAGCTGAGATAAACTATGGTATTGGTGATAAGGAATTGCTTGCCATCAAATCCGCATTGGAATTCTGGAGGCATATCTTGGAAGGTACAAAATTTCCAATTACTATTTACACAGACCATCGTAATTTAGAGTATTTAAAGTCAAACAAGACCCTGACTTCTCATCAAGTCCGCTGGAGCCTTTTCTTTTCACGTTTTGATTATGTGATCACCTATCGTCCAGGTTCTAAGAATCTTAAGGCAGATACCCTCTCTCGTATACCTCCTAAGCCACAAGATCATTTGACACCTGCCTCAGTGATACCTGCGGACAGAATCATTTGTTTAACAAACGATTTCTTGGAGACCCTAAAGCTGCAACAGAAGGAGGATTCATTAATAACACACCTCAATTTAAATAAACATTCTGATGAACTGTTCTATCATCATGATCAGCTATATGTACCCAAGGATCTCAGGAATCAACTTTTAGCAGCAGCTCATGATTCCTCTTTAGCAGGTCATCCTGGCGTACATAGGACTCTTCATATCCTCTCAAGGAATTATTGGTGGCCCAAAATGTCTGATACAATCAAGCAATACATCAAAACATGTTTTCTTTGCACTACTAAAAAACATCAACATACACGTCCCTACGGATACCTTCTATCTCTTCCAGTACCTGAAAGACCTTGGGCAGATATTGCCATGGACTTTATTGTCGATCTGCCACCTTCTGCTAACTTCAACACTATCATGGTCATTGTTGATCTTTTTTCTAAAATGGCCCATTTCCTGCCACATAGAGGTCTACCCACAGCTCAAGAAACAGCTACTCTTTTCATAGATCATATTGTCAAATTACATGGTCTACCAAATTCCATTACTAGTGACAGAGGTTCTCAGTTTACCTCTAGATTTTGGGAACATCTTTGTAAATCCCTCAACATCTCTAGGAGGTTAAGTACAGCTTTTCATCCACAAACCAATGGGCAGACTGAGAGAACAAATCAAGCCCTGGAACAGTATCTCCGTTGTTACTGTTCTCTAGAACAAGATAACTGGCATTCTCTCCTTTCCACTGCTGAATTTGCTCATAATAACATGCTCAACTCCTCCACTAAAATGTCTCCATTCTTCCTTAACTACGGTTTTCATTCTTCTTATGACATTCAGACTCCAAAAAATTCTCCTATACCCGTTGTTAATGATAAAATCAATACCTTAGTGAAAGGTTTCGCCACTGTTAAACAACTACTACTCGATGCTCAAAAAGCTCAAAAACATTACTATGATCTACGACGTTCTAAACCTCCTGAATATAAGGTGGGAGATAAAGTTTGGTTAAGCACGAAGAATATAAGATTACAAGTTCCTTCCAAAAAGCTTGCTTCACTTTATTTGGGTCCCTTTGAAATTAAGAATGTTGTTAATGTGAATGCAGTCACTCTTCAATTACCTTCTTCCATGAGAATTCATCCAACATTTCATGTCTCACTCCTTAAACCCTATGCTTCTATCAGGGCTACATCTTCGATGGATACTTCTTTAACTCATGTGACAGATGACAAGGAGTACGAGATTGATTCTATTCAAGATTCTCGATACTTTCGAAACCACCTTCAGTATTTGGTCAGTTGGAAGGGTTATGGACCTGAAGAAGACTCTTGGGAGCCTGCTACTAATGTTATGGCTCCACGCTTGGTTTCCTTGTTCCATAGGAGGAATCCTCACCGTCCAGGTCCTTGATCCGCTGAGCGGCTCCTTGAGGGGGGTGTCCTGTCAGGGTATTCACTATTACAATCCTGTCCCTTTAATTCTGAATCCTCTTTTCCTATTTAAGGCCCCTCCTCTCTATGCTCCTCGCTTGGTAATTTGAATCAGTTACTTTATGTGACTCCTCTCTGAAGACACCTAGCCTTTCCTCAATCTGTGGGGATTTCTTACTTGTTGTTTTGAAACTTTGCAGCCTACATTAATCCTTCATTGCTGTGTGCCGGTGTGCCTATTCTATTACTTGCAGTTTCTTAGGAACCAAAGGAGCTGCTTTCAATTCCCTAACTGTTACACCGGGTGGCTGTGACGTCACACCCGGCATCTCAGCGTGTCTGCAGCGCGTGTACCGCGCTGTGTCCTTTCTACAAACAAGCATTCAGGATACCGTAAGGTTTTCATCTGGCTCTGACTTAGCCTTCCAAATAACCATCAGGAATTGGTCTGTATATTTTATTACTCTATTTGGATATCATTATGTCTCTCAAGTAAGCAAACTACTTAAGCACTGTATTCAATGACTGTTACTATCACTAAAATACAGGATTTACTTCAACTGCCTGTTACATTGCCTACTCTGTTTGAACTGCTGTTTGATTAACATCATTTGCTGTGACCACCATGAACCTAAACTAAGTGACTTATCGTTTGTTACTATCCTATCATTGCATAATCTATATCTGATAACAAAATCCATAATATCATTCTAACTACCTACTCTATCTATAGATACTCCTCCTATCTGTTGAAATACAGGCATCCTATAACCTGGTTGCGTGACAGCTCCGTTTTCACTCTGTACCCTGCAGTAGTGACCCTCAGTTCAATGAGCAAAACCGGATTCCTATAAGTTAAATCTGTGTGAATCCAAGGTTTGGTGTGAGGCTGAGTGGTCCTACTATAGCGGATACTAGGTACCTAAACTTATTTACCACCTGTTCTACCACATATCTTTACAGAACATAACAATTATTTAGGTAATAATATTAATTTTTATTTAGATTTATTTAAATTATATTTAAGTTAGGGGGTGTTAGGGTTAGGGTTAGACTTAGGTTTAAGGGTTAATACATTTAGTATAGTGGCGGCAAAGTTGGGGCAGCAGATTAGGGGTTGATAAATTTAGATAGGTGGCGGCGATGTTAGGGATGGCAGATTAGGGGTTAATAATATTTAACTAATGTCTGCGAGGCGGGAGTGCGGCGGTTTAGGGGTTAATATGTTTATTATAGTTGCGGCGATGTCCGGAGCGGCAGATTAGGGGTTAATAATTTTATTATAGTGTTTGCGATGCGGGAGGGTCTCAGTTTAGGGGTTAATAGGTAGTTTATGGGTGTTAGTGTACTTTTTAGCACTTTAGTTATGAGTTTTACATTACGGCGTTGTACCATAAAACTCTTAATTACTGACTTTTAAATGCGTTAGGACTCTTGACAGGGTAGGGTATACCGCTCACTTTTTGGCCTCCCAGGACTCGTAATACCAGCTCTATGGAAGTCCCATAGAAAAAAGACTTTACGAAGTCGTTTTGCGGTAAGGCCAAAAAAGTGTGCGGTGACCCTAAAGCTTCAAGACTCGTAATACCAGCGGGCGTAAAAAAGCAGCGTTAGGACCTCTTAACGCTGCTTTTTTACCCTAACGCACAACTCGTAATCTAGCCGAAAGTATCTACATTTGGTTTTTCTCGTAAGAGTATATACATGTATTAACAAAATAGTTATAATTAGGTACCTACACGTGGTTTATAATTAGGTACCTACACGTGGTAACATTTATCATAAGTCCATTTTCTTAGACCTATGATACGTATCTGTATTTCAATTTATACCAGGATTAGCGCTATTTAACTTCTATTTAACTCCTCCTTGTCCTCTTTATCCACATATATACTGTATATATGTGTGTGTACATATGTATTTATGTATTTATATGTGTATATATGTATTAACAGACATATATACACATATAAATGCATAAATACATATGTATACATATATAGCCATATATACAAGTGCATTGGAGCCCTTTGCAGTTAAGTAGGTAAAGGCATGTAAAAGCATATTTATGCAATATTCATATTTATTAAAGTGTTATACTGTGTATTTACTGTAATTGTTTCACATTCCAATGTTCTGCACATAGCAGAATATGTTCTATGAATCTATAAATTGATATTCCTGTATATATCTGTATATATCTATATAGGTAAAGCTATATATTGTACCAAAATACCATCAGAAATATAAATAGAAATTTGTATTTATGAATAAATAGAACATATTCTGCTATTTGATATAAATGTGAAATATTCATATTTTCATGTTGGGTTAGTGCACTTGAGAATATGCGATCGGATGAGTGGGGTGTTTTTCTTTTACTTTTTTTTCTTTATTAACTTCTATGGGGGAATATGTGAACACACACGTGATATTCTAACTCTCCTTCAGATACCTGCAGTGTAACCTAAGTTTCAAAATGGCAGCACCCGTGAGTAGAGGGATGTACAATAAATGTATTAAATGATTAGAGTCCCTTTAACACAGGAGTAACAAACTGCAAATTGAAACATGTTTGAGCAGAACCAGCTCTTGAGAGCTGTGTCGGAACCCTGGATCTGATGTATTTTCCCTAAATTAAAAATAAAAATAAAGTACATTTCTTCAGAGGGGAGGCCAACTCCTAAGACTTTGAAAACCCCTGTTCTATACCAAGACAACAGATTTTTTTTTTTTGTAATTACAAGGTGTTGTGTCCCTTTAAATACAGTAGAAATGCAAAGTCAACAAATGCATAATAAAAATACAATGTAATAAAAAACAGTAAACGCCCCCTTAAAGTGAAGGTAAACTTTGATGAATGAAAGCCCGTTTTTAAATATACTATTAAAAACAGGGGCACTTTCATTCATCAAAGTTTACAAAGCAGCCGTTTTGATTAAAAACTTACCTTTCTTCTCTTCACAGCCGGAGCAGCTTCCCCCACTTGGAGATCCTCTCTTCACACGTCATCAATGACTAATCCAGCATCCTCCAATCACCTGCATGGCCTCAGACTACCCTGGGGGAAAAGCTGTGATTGGAGGAAGCTGGATTAGTCATTTATGACGTGTGAAGAGAGGATCTCCGGGTGGGGGAAGCTGCTCTGGCTGTGAAAAGAATAAAGATAAGTTTTTAATCAAAACTGCTGCTTTCTAAACTTTGATGAATGAAAGTGCCCCTGTTTTTAATAGTATTTTTAAAGTGAATGTAAAGTTGAATCTATGAATCTATTAAAAACAGGGGCACTTTCATTCATTAAACTTTACATTGCAGCATTTTTATTTAAATACTTATCTTTTCTTTGAGAAACCCAGACTGACTATTCTACGCCCACTTTCATGCTGTACTTAGAATATCGATGACGAAACTGGCTACTTCCGATCGTTGCATGGCCTCACAAGCTGTACGCCTATGGGGTGCACGCCAGGATTGGAGGAAGCCAGTGTGATCCTTGCTAAGTACAGAGGAGCTGCGGGTGGAGGATCGCCGGTCTGGGTTTCCTAAAGAAAAAGGTAAATATTTTTAAAAAAAACAATGCAATGTAAAGTTTACTGAATAAAATTACCCCTGTTTTTAATAGTATTTTTAAAAACTGGGCACTCATTCATTCAACTTTACATTCACTTTAAAATAGACCCTAACAGATTTATAGATATTCTGCTGGTTTAGTTAATAGTATTTGCACGACCTCATAGCTGAAACTTCTGATGGCTATAAGTTGTTTGAGACAGTTTCACCAAGCATATAGGAACTTAGAAAACATATGATTGGTCATAATTTTTTTATTTTTTTTATTGAGCAACAGTTTGTCAAATTGGGCTTACAAATCAGAGAATGATGACTTAATACAATCTTAAAATTTATAGCAAAACAGTCAAAACTGTTTTGCCCATTTTTATAGACCCACTGGTACAAGATTCAAATTTATATTTATCCAGAACACTCCAGTATATCTGACATGTAGTTTACTTCTCCAGTTTAATAGATTTTTTACTTCTGTGCTTGAATTATTGTAATTGAAAGCCCTTTCTCTTGACATATTCATGCTGTTAAGCTTGCTGTGAGTCAGAAAAACGAACAAAAAAGGAGCATGTTATGTCCTTAATCAGGAAGTTGTTTTTTCAGACGTACCCATGATATTTGAGATACACTTGGGCAGTTAATTTGTTTGTTTTGTTCCTTAATGTCCACATAAATGAAAGGTGTTACCTTGCATGCTTTCCCCTACCCGCTGCCAAAGGTGAAGTAATTGCTTGATTAAGGAGAGGCAGAAACCTTTCAGATTTACAGGAAGACATTCTGTCTCCAGTAAACTGTGCAATCCTCTTTATAGGTTTTTTTTTCTAGTGAATTGAAAGAGGTGAGATTGCAACCTTATCCTCCTTCTGTTCATGTCTTGATAATCCCGGGAAAAAATAACAAAGTCAAGGTGTGCAGCGCATAAAGCAATCACTGAAGCCAAACGAAAGAAAGACACACAGAAACAAATGAAAATATTATTTTAGGTATGCTTAAAGGGACTAAAGGGAACAATAATAAATTATTCCAATGCTTTAGAATATTTTTTTTTATAATCTTTTATTGAGGTTTTTAGCAAGAACAGTGAGTATGATGTGGCATTCCACATATATAACATGCTTACAAAGTGAAATCAGAACCAATTAGTAAGGTACATAGTAGATAATACAATAAGTACAGGACATTGCTAAAACGAATGCAAGATCTTACTGGGTGACTATATATGGCTAGGGGGCTCTAAATTTCAACTGAACACATGAACATAGAGATGAACAAAATAAAGGGATGCTTATAAACAAACCATGATGTAATGATCAAGTGAAATAGAAGTCCAGAGGAAATTAGGTCAAGATAACGGAAACCTTACGGCTAGATTACGAGTTTTGCATTAGAGGCTATGCGGTGCTAACGAGCAGTTTATGCTCACCGCTCACTTACAGACAGCGCTGTTATTACGGGTTTTTACAAACCCGGCGTTAACAGCCAAAAAGTGAGCGTAGAGCAAAATTTTGCTCCACATCTCACCTCAATACCAGCGCTGCTTACGTTAGCGGTGAGCTGGCTAAACGTGCTCATGCACGATTTCCCCATAGGAATCAATGGGGGAGAGACGGCTGAAAAAACCCTGCAAAAAAGCAGCGTTTAGCTCCTAACGCAGCCCCATTGATTCCTATGGGGAAAATACATTTATGTCTACAGACTACACCTAACACCCTAACATGAACCCCGAGTCTAAACACCCCTAATCTTACACTTATTAACCCCTAATCTGCCGCCCCTGACATCGCTGACACCTACATTAAATTATTAACCTCTAATCTGCCGCTCCGGACACCGTCGCCACCTACATTATATGTATTAACCCCTAAGCTGCTGCCCCCAACATCGCCGACACCTACATTAAATTTATTAACCCCTAATCTGCCGCTCCCCAATGTCGCCTCAACCTACCTACACTTATTAACCCCTAATCTGCCGCCCCCAATGTCGCCGCCACTATATTAAAGTTATTAACCCCTAAATCTAAGTCTAACCCTAACCCTAACACCCCCTAACTTAAATATAATTTAAATAAATCTAAATAAATATTACTATCATTAACTAAATTATTCCTATTTAAAACTAAATACTTACCTATAAAATAAACCCTAAGATAGCTACAACACAACTAATACACCCTGTTCCAACTTATTATGCCAGTGATATCTTTCTCATTTACCTAAATAATTGATGTAAACAACAGTCAGCATAATTCTCATGTTATCATCAACTATTAAGAGTAAAATTCAAATTTTATTGAACAAACCTCCTAATGATAACAGTATTTTTTTTCAAAATAAAAAACTTACAAAGCACTGTTCCAAATTATTACGCACAGTAAGTTTCAAAACACTTTATAGGTTGTAAAAAACCTTCAAATTGTAATTTGTTGTGTCTGCAGCATATTTACTGAAATCAAAAGCTATTTCAATCAAACTTTGAACAACATTTTAACTTTTTACACATTTTAACAGGTCACGTTACATTTTAACATAGGACCCCTTATTTGATAGCAGCTTCACAAGCCTTGCATCCATTGAACTTGTGAGTTTTTTGACAGTTTCTGCTTGAATTTGTTTGCAAGATGTCAGAATAGCTTCCCAGAGCTTCTGTTTGGATGTAAACTGCCTCCCACCCTCATAGATCTTTGCTTGAGGATGCTCCAAAGATTCTCAATAGGATTGAGGTCAGGGGAGGATGGAGGCCACACCATGACTTTCTCTCCTTTTATCCCCATAGCAGCCATTGATGCAGAGGTATTCTTTGCAGCATGAGATGGTGCATTGTCATGCATGAAGATGATTTTATTACTGAAAGCATAGTTCTTCCTTCTGTACCAGGGAAGGAAGTGTTCAGTCAGGAACTTCACATACTTTCCAGAGGTCATCTTTACACCTGCGGGGACCCTAAAGGGGCCGACCAGCTCTCTTCCCTTGATTCCGGCCCAAAACATGACTCCACCACCGCCTTGCTGACGTCGCAGCCTTGTTGGAACAGGGTGGCCGTCCACCAACCATCCACTACTCCATCCATCTGGACCATCCAGGGTTGCACGGCACTCATCAGTGAACAGAACTGTTTGAAAATTTGTCTTCATGTATTTTTCTGCACAATGCAGCCACTTCTACTTGTGAGCATTGGTTAGTGGTGACCGAATGGAAGGTTTATGCACAGTTGCAAGACTCTGGAGTAATCTACACCTTGATGTCCGGGGGGCTCCAGAGGCACCAGCAGCTTCAAATATCTGTTTGCTGCTATGTAATGGTATTTTAGCAGCTGCTCTCTTTATCCGATGCATGGATCTGGCAGAAATCTTCCTCAATGTGCCTTTATCTGCACGAACCCGTCTGTGCTCTGAATCTGCCACAAATCTCTTAATAGTGCGATGATCATGCTTAAGTTTTCGTGAAATATCTGTTTTCATACCTCGTCCAAGGCATTGAACTATTTCACTTTTTTCGGCAGCAGAGAGATCATTTTTCTTCCCCATATTGCTTGAAAATGGTGCTCTGCTTAATAATGTGGAACACCCTCCTTTAGTAGTTTTTCCTTTAATTGGGCTCACCTTGCAATCTAATTATCACAGGTGTCCGAGATTGTTTTCAGTGATCAAAAGAGCCCTGAGATACAATGCCATCCATGAGTTAAACTAAAAAAAAAAAAAATTCATCTTTGTGACACTGAAATAGAATTTGCATAATAATTTGGAACAGGGTGTAGTTACATTGCATCTAGCTTAGGGTTTATTTTTATTTTACAGGCAAGTTTGTATTTATTTTAACTAGGTAGAATAGTTACTAAATAGGTATTAACTATTTAATAGCTACCTAGTTAAAATAAATACAAAAGTACCTGTAAAATAAAACCTAACCTAAGTTACAATTACACCTAACACTACACTATAATTAAATTATTTCCCTAAATTAAATACAATTAAATACAATTAAATTCAATTATCTAAAGTACAAAACAAGCAATTACAAAAACACTAAATTACAGAAAATAATCAACAAATTACAAGAATTTTAAACTAATTACACCTAATCTAATCCCCCTAACAAAATAAAAAAAAAACCCTGTCACGGATACCAGACGGCTACGGCTATCCCCCACCCCCCTACAACCTCACCCCTGTTGTGTCTCAATGGTTTTGGGCTCCTCAGAGCAACCACCATCTCTGGAAGCTGTTTGTTTGCTTTGTTTTGGCTTGTTTTTGTCTTCAGAGAAGAGATGGTTTATGACCAGGAAAACCCTCCTAGGCTGGCCGGGCTCCTGGAACTCCCGGTCGTCCGCCTCACAACGGACACCCGCCTAACCCCTCTCAGGCTGGCCAGGCTCCTGGAACTCCCGGTCGGCCACAGGACAGCAGAACACCTGCTTACTTTAACCCAGGTCGCTCCAGCAACCATGTGCCACAGAGCTCCGCTCTTTTGGGGATTAGTAGCCCCTAGGGAGGACAAGAGGTGGGCAAATTACCGGAGGGGAGCTCCTTTGGGAACCGGGAGTTTTGGACACCCCTAACCCCATAACTTCAACGGACTGTAACTCCAGTCCCCAGTAACGAATCATGCAGATTTTTGGACTGTGAAATCTGGGGACCAAGAGCTTTAAAATAACACCCGGAAGTGCCACTACTCCACCGGGATCACCCTGAAACCGCCACCCCTATGTATTGAGATTATGTGGGACTGTGGCTCCTATGGAGCGCCGGTCAGTCTGGAGGGGCGGGAATGGCGGGAAAATAGTGGGATTGTCCTTTGTGTTATCAAGATGAGCTCTGTGTATAAAAGGAGTGTATGTTTTACAATAAAATCAGTTCTTGTTCACCTGAAGGCTAGTCTGTCTAGTTATTTGGGTGAGCTCCAGCTAAAATCACTTTCCTGGGCTACATAGAAATCACTTTCCTGGGCTACATAGCAGCCTGTTCCAGGCAGAGAAAGGATCATCAGGCAGAGCTACCCAGTCTGGGTAGCTGGAGTCTGCCACAGGGTGGGACCCTGGGTACTGATGCTGTCGGGCATTAGGGGTGGCTACAGGCTGTGGTCACTTGCCAGCTACATAGCTGCAGTCGGCAGGGAGGAAGCAGGACCCGTTTGGCGGAGCTACCCAGTCGGGGTAGCCGGGGTATCCGTCACACCCCCCAAAATAAAAAAAAGCCCTACCCTACACTAAATTACAAATAGCCCTTAAAAAGGCCTTTTGCGGGGCATTGCCCAAAGTAATCAGCTCTTTTACCTGTAAAAAAAAAGTACAAATCACCCCCCCAACATTAAAACCCACCACCCACACAACCAACCCTACTCTAAAACCCACCCAATCCCCCCCTTAAAAAAGCCTAACACTAACCCCTTGAAGATCACCCAAATGGGCCAAAGTCCTCAACTAAGCCGGGAGAAGTCTTCATCCAAGCCGGGCGAAGTGTTCCTCCAGACAGGCAGAAGTCTTCATCCAGACGGCATCTTCTATCTTCATCCATCCGGTGTGGAGCGGGTTCATCTTCAAGACATCCGACGCAGAGCATCAGCCAATAGGATTGAGCTGGCATTCTGATTGGAACAGCCAATAGAATGCAAGCTCAATCCTATTGGCTGATTGGATCAGCCAATAGGATTGAACTTCAATCTTATTGGCTGATTGCATCAGCCAATAGGATTTATTCTCCCTTAATTCCGATTGACTGAATTCTATCAGCCAATCAGAATTGAAGGGACGCCATCTTGGATGACATTATTTAAACAAACCTTCATTCCAGAAGAGCTGTCGGATGAAGAGGATGCTCCGCGTTGGATGTCTTGAAGATGGACGACCCGCTCCGCGCCGGATGGATGAAGATAGAAGATGCCGTCTGGAGGACCACTTCGTCCGGCTTGGATGAAGAGTTCTCCCGGCTTCGTTGAGGACTTCGGCCCAGTTGGGTGAAGACGTCTCCCGGTAAGGTGATCTTCAAGGGGTTAGTGTTAGTTTTTTTAAGGGGGTATTGGGTGGGTTTTAGAGTAGGGTTGGTTGTGTGGGTGGTGGGTTTTAATGTTGGGGGGGATTTGTACTTTTTTTTTTACAGGTAAAAGAGCTGATTACTTTGGGGCAATGCCCCGCAAAAGGCCCTTTTAAGGGCTATTTGTAATTTAGTGTAGGGTAGGGCTTTTTTTATTTTGGGGGGCTTTTATATTTTGTTAGGGGGATTAGATTAGGTGTAATTAGTTTAAAAATCTTGTAATTTGTTTATTATTTTCTGTAATTTAGTGTGGTTTTTTTTGTACTTTAGATAACTTTATTTAATTGTATATAATTGTATTTAATTGTATTTAATTATAGAGTAGTGTTAGGTGTAATTGTAACTTTGGTTAGGTTTTATTAGATTTATTTAAATTATATTTAAGTTAGGGGGGGTTAGGGTTAGTGTTAGACTTAGATTTAGGGGTTAATAACCTTAATATAGTGGCGGCAGATTAGGGGTTATTAAATGTAGGTAGGTGTCGGCTATGTTAGGGACAGCAGATTAGGGGTTAATAATATTTAACTAGTGTTTGCGAGGCCGGAGTGTGGCGGTTTAGGGGTTAATATGTTTATTATAGTGGCAGAGATGTCTGGTTTGGCAGATTAGGGGTTAAAAAATGTATTTTAGTGTTTTTGCGATGTGGGGGGGCCTCGGTTTAGGGGTTGGTACCGGCCAACGCTGCTTTTTAAGCCTAATGCAAGACTCGTAATCTAGCCGTTAGTTTTTATAGTTACACTT
The DNA here is from genome assembly GCF_027579735.1 of Bombina bombina. Classification (NCBI taxonomy): domain Eukaryota; kingdom Metazoa; phylum Chordata; class Amphibia; order Anura; family Bombinatoridae; genus Bombina; species Bombina bombina. The sequence goes on from NC_069501.1 coordinate 1,129,370,413, forward strand.
GTAAAGATCTACTGAGATAGTAATAGGCCACTCTTGGGCCCTTGTGAAGTAGCATAGTTGCTAATATGGCAAAGATTTTATGGCTGACGCTCACATATACAGAGATTATAGCAGCACTACTAAAAATGAAATAATGTAGGGGAAGGTAAATTGTAAATCACGTATGGTCCTACCCAGGATAGATTTAGGTTTTATCCCAAATTAGTTGAGTCTCCCCTTAATATAAGCTTTGATACTACCAGTATCAACCTGTTATTGGATGGGAGGAGATGTAATAATTATTGAAACTGAGGTTAAACCATGTGCACAAACATAGTAGAGACAATTGTCTATGGTAAGATACGGTAGGGCTGCTTTTTGACAAATATATATGAATCTGGCTATGAATAGTTGAGAGTGCCCAATATAATGACTAAGAAGAACCTATGGGGATATGTTGTTACTCTTCTAGGTATATAAGTATAAGTAAGTAAAGAGTGTCACCAAAGGGCATCCTCATCAGTGAGAGGAAAGTCTACAGATAACCCTTGGGATACAAGTTAGTGCTAGGGGCTGAATTAAGCAGGTATATAATTTTTGAAAAAAAAAGAGAAAAAAGGCATTGCTTTAATGGAGAACGTTAACTGCAAGCTTAGTATACTATCCTAACATCAGGGTGCATAGAATGGGAATATAAAAGTGGTAAGATTCTCTAACCAAAAAAATAAATTTACAGCTTCAATAATATATATAAATAAAAAAGTTTCTCTAACCAAAATATATATAAGTGGGGCAACTTTATATAAAGTTATCCTGTTGTAAAGGTTCCAGGATCACCCCGCTCCTTTATCCTATTCCACAGGCAAAAAACAGAGAATGCTCCATATGGTCAGTCTCTTAAAAACCCTGAAGGTTCAAAAAGTTAAAGTTCGTCTGTTAAAGGGACAGTCTAGGCCAAAATAAACTTTCATGATTCAGATAGGGCATGTAATTTTAAACAATTTTCCAATTTACTTTTATCACCAATTTTGCTTTGTTCTCTTGGTATTCTTAGTTGAAAGCTTAACCTAGGAGGTTCATATGCTAATTTCTTAGACCTTGAAGCCCACCACTTTCAGATTGCATTTTAACAGTTTTTCACCACTAGAGGGTGTCAGTTCACATATTTCATATAGATAACACTGTGATTGTGCACGTGAAGTTATCTGGGAGCAGGCACTGATTGGCTAGACTGCAAGTCTGTCAAAAGAACTGAAAAAGGGGCAGTTTGCAGAGGCTTAGATACAATATAATCACAGAGGTTAAAAGTTTATTATTATAACTGTGTTGGTTATGTAAAACTGGGAAATGGGTTATAAAGGGATTATCTATCTTTTAAAACAATAAAAATTCTGGTGTAGACTGTCCCTTTAAGGCTATCTTCTGTAGGCGTTTTGAATGCCGGTCAGTATAGGTGATGTCAAGAGTTCTCACAAATATGCTGATGGTTCGAGTCTTGCTTTCCATGAAGTGGTTGAGAGGTGTACATGTAGTTCCCGGTAGCAATCTCTCCCGGTCCCTTGGATCAATAACATATCAAGATTTCCTTTTGATGGCCGCATCTCCGGGGGGCTTGGGTTTGACATTTCTCTTATAAGCAGGTTGTTGGAGCCAGACCGCATATGTGGCAAGGTGTCTGGAGAGCAATTGTCTGATAGAGTCCTTTGAACCTCATCTAGTGGTGTGACTACTTTCGTAACATCGTCCGAGCCGGCAGTAGGACCTCCGTCAGACCCCCGTCATCTGCGTCAAGTGGCTTTGTTGGAGTTGAATCTGGTCTGTGTGTCGCATTCTCATTTGGGAGATTATCTCCATCAGCTCTTATACTCCCTTTGAGGGAGGTCAAATGACCCTCCATCTTATAGCTTAGAAGGTCTAGAAGGGCAATGACGTCTGATTCCATTATGGGGTAGCACAGCCTTTTATTCTTCATTTCTCTGCAGACTATATTCTTCACTCTTCTGTTATATGGGAGCACAGCTAGAGTGAAGAGGTGTATCCTTCTCAGTAGGTATTTGAAAGATAACAACAGCACTGGGGGAGGGTGTCGTGATCTTGAGTGAAATCCACAGCCTATGATCCCAACGGCCTAGTTCAGGTCCCAGTGCTCTGCATGCTGTGTAGTAACTGAATGTTATAAGTATGAGATGAGATGAGAGTTACTCTCAACTAACTGGCAGATTATTATGATCGCTCCGGGAACTTCATAAATTGCGACGGATAATGGCTAATGGATAATTTATTGTTTAACTCTTGAAAAAGGCTTAAAAACATTGGTAGTGCACTACTGGTATGAAAACTGCCACTGAGACTATCAGAGACATCATATGTGCATGGCTAGCCATCAAAAAATCTATAGTGCGATTTGCCGGCAGTCACAGTCCTATAATGGAAAAGTACCCTAAATTATTTGTTATTAGAAGGATATAGGTAGTATAGATTAGCTAGTAGTTCATAGATATTAGTAAATATTAGTAAATAATTATCAGTTAAAAGTAAGTCGTTCATAGTTAATAGTTATTATGTTAGATTTGTAAATAGTTTATAGTAAGTAGTTCATAGGTAGTAGGATATAGTTGTTAATAGTTTTTTCTTTCTGCTCAGATATGTTTTTTTTTTTTTTAAATATTATTTTTTATTGAACATTTTCATTTTTACAACAGGCATGGATGGATAAGAGAAAAATAAAAATAAAAATAAGAGAAAAAAAAAAGAAAATATTTTTTTTTTTTTAAATTAAATAAAAATAAAAATATTATTGGGGGAACAAAACAATATGGGTCATCACGACAATTTTTCAGAACTGTAGTAATTCAGTTTCTAACCGGGTAGAGGCTAGAGAGGCGTTTTACGCCGATATGTTTTTTTATCTATGTAAATATAATTTTTTAAACAAAAGGGCCGAATTATTAAGCACCGTATTGTGCCTAATACATCTGTTTCTGTGCGAGCCTTCAGGCTCGTCAGAAACAGCAGTTAAGAAGGAGCGGTTTTAAGACCGCTGCTCCTTAAAGGGACACTGAACCCAAATATTTTCTTTCGTGATTCAGATAGAGCATGCAATTTTAAGCAACTTTCTAATTTACTCCTATTATGATTTTTTCTTTGTTCTCTTGATATCATTATTTGAAAAAGAAGGCATCTAAGCTTTTTTTGGGTTCAGAACTCTAGACAGCACTTTTTTTATTGGTGGATGAATTTATCCACAAATCAGCAAGAACAACCCAGGTTGTTCACCAAAAATGGGCCGGCATCTAAACTTACATTCTTGCATTTCAAATAAAGATACCAAGAGAATGAAGAGAATTTGATAATAGGAGTAAATTAGAAAGTTGATTAAAATGTCATGCTCTATCTGAATCACGAAAGAAAAAATGTGGGTTCAGTGTCCCTTTAACTGGTCCGCCACCTCTGAGCGGCGGACAGCAATCAACCCGATCAGATACGATTGGGTAAGATTGACACCCCCTGCTAGCGGCCGATTGGCTGCGAATCTGCAGGGGGCGGCATTGCACAAGCAGTTAACCAGAACCGTTTGTGCAATGCTAAATGCCGACAGAGTATGCTGTCGGCATTCAGTAATGTCTGTTGGACATGATCTGCTGAGCTACCTACACTGGACTTCATAGACCTGATAAGTATACATATCTGTACAGTACACTTCCATACAGTGTTTTTTGAAACAATTGAACATACTTTTACGTGAACTAAGGAGCTTTGTGGAGTCTTGAATGGCTATTACAAGACACATTGCTTTGTTTTGTTTTATTTGTGGAGTGAATACATCCTGAACCTTACGGTTTTTTAACAATAAATGTTTTTTTTAAATTTTCACTCGCAGTATTTTATTTATCATTTTATCTATCATTGCTACTAAACTGGTCCTGTTTCTTGTCCTAAGACACACTGACAGTATTCATCTTTACCACAGTGGGGATATATATCTCATCAGAGTGAATTATATACCTCATATCTATGAGGGTATACCAGGTAAGCATAATCATTCTCACATTTCTGTTACAAAGTGGTGATCATATTACACTATGATACCGTCTTCTCTTTTTGTTTTTAACTTTTTTCTATAACACTCTGGCTAACGGCGATTACACTTAAAGGACCAGTAAACACAGCAGATTTGCATAATCAACAAATGCAAGATAACAAGACAATACAGTAGCATTTACTCTGAATTTCAAATGAGTAGTAGATTCTTTTCTAACACATTTTAAAGTTATGTATATTTCCACTCCCCCTGTACCATGTGATAGCAATCAGCCAATCACAAATGCATATACGTATAGTCTGAGTTTCTGCACATGCTCAGTAGGAGCTGGTGACTCAAAAAAAGTGTAAATATAAAAGACTGTGCACATTTTTTTTAATGGAAGTGAATTGGAAAGATGTTTAAAATTGCATCTGAATCATGAAAATTTAATAAAGCCTGAGTGTCCCTTTAATACTTGATAGCGCTGTGTAACATCTACACATCGCATATATAAATATATGTCTATATCTGTAAATACATTTATATTTTAATTTGTTAATGTTTGACATTTTACATTGCAAATATTTAATTATATATCAAGTTACCGTAGGAATCAGTATAGAGAAATCTGGCATTTCTGGCACAAATGAATCTTGAAAAATATTTCTATATTACAGAGTGTCTGAAATTTTTTTTTTTTTGTGTAGCAAAATGATTTGTACGTAATTTGACAATGGACATTTTAAAAAAAGTTCTTAGGGGGCGGAGTTAACTGCCGAACTGAATGGTAGCACAGTGAAGGAGCTCCGCTTTAAAAGAGCTATTTATTCGCTGAAAACGGTGTTGAAAGCTGTAAAAAGCACAATTTGTTATATTGCACCTGAGCTCCTGGACCTAACATCTGCCACACAGTAGCCTGGTGCCCGGGTCTGGACCCCTGGCACACCGGACCAAATCAACTTGGGACCCCTTCTGAGCACGCACGCCTAACCTCAGTGCACTGGGGACCTGATCAACATCAATAGCCCTAGGCGGTCACCTACAGCTCTGAAGGGTCGAGGCTCTGCTCCGGGGCAGCGGCCAATTCCTCAGGGACATAAGAGGGTAATGTAATGCCCCTTAATAGCCGCGATTGCTAAATTGAGGCCTAGAGTCACAGACAACCACATCGCAGCAGACAGCTGAGAGGGAGGCCCTGAGACTCACACTGCGCCCTTACCTTAATAGACTGCCTGGTCGGAGGACTCGGGGTGCCGAAGAAAGCAGCAACCAGTGAGACCTGAAAATCTTCTAAGCCAAGTAAAGTGGCACAAACGGCCGCCATTTTCCCTGCAGCCACTATTAGGAGCGCACCGTCAAAGTGGACCAGAGGGGCGAACCGGTCACAAGTACACAGCTATCAGAGACCAGATCCCCTGGTAAAGACTACACGGACCGACAGACTGACAGAGGAGTTTAGAAAATGCTCTGTGTGCAGAGAGGCCGTATCCTCATCAAACACGTGGGGCACCTAAGGTAACTACATTGGGATTCGAGGGGAGGTACCGGATCTGCTACTGGCCACCCCAGCCATTACATTCTGGGCCTGGGTAACTACAGAGACTCCCCCTCAAACAGTTGAGAGCAAACCCACCAGTTATAGGCCCAATATGTCAGTGCTGCAGAGCACATAATGGCAGCAAAGAGACTCCCTTAACCTCTCATCATTACTCACTGGATAGGCCCACCACCTTACCCACTTTACCCACATCCTTTGAGCCTACAGCAGGTGGCGGCTCATCCTCCTTTACATTGGAGTGCCACCGAGACCCCACATTGAGCCTACATTTTGTAATTGGACACTAAAAGAGTAGAGACACACTCTATCAGCTATCCTCACATGAGTATCATATGTGGTGCTCTTAAGCCTTCAATCATCATCACAAAGCCCTGCCAACAGCCTCCTAGCCTCTTGTTTAATAAAATCCGGCAACACTCAGTGCACTATTTCATATGATGGGCAGCAGGTCCTTCCTAAACCCCCAAACGGTCTGTGGCTGTGAAAGGAAAAAAGGGACATACATTCATTGACGGTCAACATCCTGTGGCCCACTGAGACATACCTGCACAGCCCCCTAGCCCGCTCTCCCCCATTTCCCACCTGCTCCTGCAGGTGGGTCATAGCCCTGTTCCCTTACCCAGCTTCGTTGACAGGAGACACACCCCTTGGAGAGTGGGTTTAGGATACAGGTTTCCTATCTACATTATGTCTGCCTAACAAACAAGCTATAATAGAACAGAAGGATATTTTGTGTCTTGTAAGGCAGAAGCACCATTAGGCTACCC
>NC_069501.1:1129381740-1129466610 GCF_027579735.1 Bombina bombina
GCAACGAATTCATTGAATTCTTCTGCCGTCCCATCCCACAGGACAAGAACATCATCCACATATCTAATCCATAGTAGCACTTTGTCCTCAAAGATCCTTGAATAGTACTCAAAGATCTCTGATTCCCAAAGGCCCAGATGTAGACATGCATATGTGGGGGCACAAACTGCCCCCATCGCTGTCCCACACAGTTGGCGAAATATCTGTCCGTCAAATGAAAAAATATTATTTTTCAAGACAAACTCTAACAGGGAGTAGACAAATTCAGTATGTTCAGCATATGTTGGTCCTCTGGTCTCTAAGAACCTCCTTATTGCTGTTAAGCCTATTTTATGTGGTATGGAGGAGTAAAGACCCTCTACATCAAGAGATGCCAGAATGGTCTTTTCATTTACTACTACTCCATCCAACTTTCTCAAAAGATCGGCTGTGTCTTTAACATATGATGTTAAGGTTAGTAAAAAGGGTCGCAGGTATTTATCAACATACTCCCCAATTTTTTCAGTTGCACTCCCTATTCCCGAGACTATAGGCCTTCCCGGGGGGCACTGCATGTTTTTATGCAGCTTTGGCAATACATAAAAGACAGGCATAACTGGATGCTCAGGATATAGGAATTTGAACTCATTTTGGGTAATTACCCCTTTGCTTCTTGCATAATTCAAAAGTTTAAAAAGGGAATTTTGGACATGGACCAGAGGGTTGCCACCAATTTTTTCATATTGCTTTTTGTTATTTAGCTGCCGTTTGACTTCATTCACATAAAAATGCTCATCAAGTAAAACCAAATTACCGCCCTTGTCGGCAGGCTTTATCACCAAACCTTTGGCCATACTTAGTTCTTTTAGTGCTATTCTTTCCCTAGGTTTTAGGTTATCAAAAGTTTGTTGGCTCGATATATCTTCTATATCTTTCTCCATTTGTTTTACAAAAAGATTAACCGCTGGAACCAGGGAAAGTGAAGGCATATATGTTGATTTTGGTTTAAAGGCATACTTTCTATCCACCAAAGATTCTCTCTGTGTGTCATTATCAAAAACAGCTTGGTTTTCAGCAAGAAGTAACTCTAAATCATTAAGGGCCACTTGATCAGTTGCATCTAACATATAGTTGTTATCTGATGTTATCTTTATCCAGCAGTACTACTTGCGGCACATTTATTTGCCTTAAGAGAAGATTCCCTGGTATATATAAAGAGGAAAAACAAGCGCTTTTTGATACATAATATAGTTCACCTCTGTTTGGACTGCAGCCATATGTTTAACATGTATTTTGCCTACTTACTATAAATGTCCTATAAACATTAGATTCTATGTAACATTCGTTATAAACATGAGTTTTCTGGTTAACCCCTTATTGTTTATGATGTCTTTTTGTAATTTATAGCATAGGGAAAGTATTAGGTCTAAGTGCACTTAAAATGTTTTAGATTTTGCTGTCTTTAGTGGTAACTGATATTGACAGATAAGATATCGCTATATACTTAAGTGTATTTTTGGGAAATTATTATAAATAAATTTTTGAAAGTCTTCTATGTGTGCCGTTTATTCCCTTGCTGTTCTAGGGTAATCTTATATACCCTGGTATTTTTTTCTATCTTTCTTTTATATTTTATATATATATATATATATATATATATATATATATATACAAATATATATATAAATGTGTGTGTGTGTGTATGTGCCTAATTCAACCCACCTAAGCGCATGCAAGCCCTAGTAAAACGTTTACTATGGTCAAGTTACACCCTGACCAAAAAATGATTATGGCCAAAAAAGACCTAAAAGCTGAAGGTTTTGAGTTCTTAATTTTGAGTGCCTAGGGCAGCACAAAACCTAAATATGCCACTGGATATTATAAATGTAAAATTAGTGTCTCTTTACATCTCATAAATATATTATGTATTTGTTAATATATTCACCTCTTTTTAACCAACTAACCAACAACTGTGTTGAAAATAAGGTTTTGTTTCAGAAATGAAAAGCAACACTCACAGCTGATTTTAAAGTCATGATCTATTTATTTATTCATTTTCATTCAGATATACACACTGGACCAAGAGAAATGTAATATTTACTTATGCTGTGTCCTCACGTATAACAAGACTCATTATAATACATACAATTGTATATGAGGTTGAAAGTAGACACAAGTCTATTGAGTTCAACCTATAAAATGAGTATATATGAGTATATAAATATTGCCATACTGTGTGAGGGTGCACAATTGTCCAGAATTCTCTTCCTTCCTGTGGTACAAAGTCCTTCTACTGCTAAGCTGACAAGTCATTCTCTAGTAATCATCTTGATGTGCAGGTGGTATGAAGTGCTTGGCGACAGGGAGTGATGTGGCCTCAGGTATGACAAGACTCATTATAATTTTTTAACATTGTAGATGAGGTTGAAAGAAGAGAGAAGTCTATTGAGTTCAACCTATAAAATGAGTATATAAATATTGCCATACTGTGTGAGGATGTACAATGGTACAGAACATAGAATTCTCCCTTCTACGCCTTCTTGTGGGACAAAGTCTTTGTTCAGAGGAATTATTCTACTGCTAAGCTGACAAGTCTCATTCTGTAGCACCAATCTTGAACTGCAGGTAGTATGAAGTACTTGGCGACAGGGAGTGATGTGTCCTCAGGTATGACAAGACTCATTATAATTTATAACTTTGTAAATGAGGTTGAAAGAAGACAGAAGTCTATTGAGTTCAACCTATAAAATGAGTATATAAATATTGCCATACTGTGTGAGGATGTACGATGGTACAGAGCATAGAATTCTCCCTTCTACGCCTTCTTGTGGGACAAAGTCTTTGGTCAGAGGAATTATTCTACTGCTAAGCTGACAAGTCTCATTCTGTAGCACCAATCTTGAACTGCAGGTAGTATGAAGTACTTGGCGACAGGGAGTGATGTGGCCTCAGGTATGACAAGACTCATTATAATTTCTAACTTTCTAAATGAGGTTGAAAGAAGACAGAAGTCTATTGAGTGCAACCTATAAAATGAGTATATAAATATTGCCATACTGTGTGAGGGTGCACGATAGTCCAGAATATATCATTCTCCCTTCTATGCCTCATGTCCCTGTTGCTGTCTTTGGGACGCACTGACTCCTGCTGATTGTTCTCTCATCCTCTGTGTTTGTCCTCTCTTTGCTCTCCTCTGTACTCTTTCTTGTCTCACTAATCTCTGGCCTTTTATTCCCTGACACTTAATTATGATGTCTGAATGAACAGTCTGACTTTTAGCAAAGAATGGACAAACGGTGAAGGGGTTGTAAGGTGACATCACAATAGGTGACCTAGTTGTAGAGGCAAAATCGTAACTGTAAAGAAAAAAGAAAAAAGATCTGCAATATACTATGCATTTTAACATTGAAAATAAAATTTCTGTATAGTTATTGAAAATAAGTTAAATTACTTTAACTTTAGTTTTACCTTCTGATCCCATGGCTGTACTGGTCATAATGATGGGTGACAACCCTAACTAGTCGCCATATTTGCTTCAATAAACTTAAATACAATATATTTAGTCTTTTATTTTATTCAGTTTATACCGTTTGATCTTTTGTTTGTATCTCTTTATATATAATGTGATAAGACTCTTCCTAATTCAATGGAAACCTGGTGCTAAAATGGAGCTGTAAATTATTTTTGGCTATGTCGGCCACTTCGGTAGCTTACGGCTCCATTTCTAATGACTCAATGAAAGCAAGCCCTTAGAATTTGCAGCCGACGACTTAGAAATTTAACCTTTTCCTGTCTTTAACATTGAGTAGACTAGTAACAATGTCCCTCTGGACTAGTAGCTTTTAACCCCAGACTAGTGAACTAGATATAATATAATATAAACATATATATATATATGTATGTGTGTCGGTGCATGTGTATTTATTTGTTTATATTTGTATAGTCATGCATATATAGGTCTAACGCGGTGTCGGATCAGCTGGTGAGCAATAAGTGTTTCTTTTTTTAATCACTCTTTATTGAAGTCTATGGGGAGAAGGAGTTAACTTAGTTGTGATATTATGCCAGGTTTCGCTTGTGCATTAAAATGTTATTTTCAGCTGTATTTGCACACAAAAAAAGTTAGCTTGTCACTTTTAATCCGTCCCCAAATCGGGTCTCGGTTGTCCCCCACAAATTCTGAGATTCATGAGATTTCAACAGATTTCTTTAGACATATATATCATAGGTAGATCTGTGTTCTTGCTTCAGTAGAATGTGTAATTATTTAATATTTGTTTTATATTCTTAGAGGTACGTCCAACATGTACTGTGGGTATGCGTTTCAAGCCTATTTAGAGCTCTGGGGAAGATGGAGTAAAAGATGTCGGGAGTCAATAGTCCTATGCCTTAAGGTGGTGTATTATCAGGGTTTACTAACGACTCCCAATAAAATCTAACATCCAAGGAAAAAGAGAGTTGATTGCATTTATAATAACCATATTGCTCTAATGGTAAAGTTTCATTTCTTTTTAGTAGCCATTGTTATTGTGTACAGAATAAATCAATGAGCTCAGCACCCAAACCGACATCTCCAATTTTAGAAATGATGCAAGTGGTAAGGGGTTACTGCATACCCCAAGTCCATCAAAGTATCCAAATAGACCACAGCACCAAGGATCAGCACCAAGGATGTCTTCACAAAATTATACCTTTATTTTCATGACACAAAGCGACGTTTCGGCCCCTCTGACCTTAATCATGCACATAAAATTGCCTGGCCCATATGCATATTATATAGACCTTTCAATTAACACTTAATTAAATACAGAGTTGTCAAGAAGTGTTTCATGCAGGATAGTTACCCCACCTAGTGGTACACATACATTATTACACCTAACATTTTAAACCTTTATTATTATTATTATTCTTTATTTATAAAGCGCCGACAGATTCCGCAGCGCTGCCCATGGGTACAAGGATAACAGTACAATGGAGAAACAATATGATAAGACACAAAATTTTACAGACAAATACAGGGGGAATTGAGGGCCCTATTCCCGTGGGAACTTACAATCAAGTTACATTTAAATGAAATACTATACGGCCAGATTATGAGTTTTACGTTATGGCTGCTCGCTAATGACTTGTACGTTATTTCCATTGCGTATCTTTTTATAATGTAGGTATTACAAGTCTGAAAACAACCTCATAAGGCGTTGCGGTAACACGACTACCGCGTTTATTTAATAAGCATATTTACGGGCGCGTTAAACATCCTCCCATAGAGCTCAATGCTAAATGAACTAAGCATGGATTTTTCAGCTAACACTCAATCTCGCGAGAAATGCACACTGCTCTGTCATATTACGTATACCACATAATGCACAACAAAAACACATATCAAATGTACAAACAACAATCGGTCATGCAACATAGCACATACGCAATACACATTCACAATCGGAAACTAAAAATAATGCACAACATTTACACTAAATGAGGAATACATAAATTAAATACGTTCAGATCTTGCAACACGGAACAAAACAACATGAAAAAAGAATGGCACACTGATACACAAAAAAAAATTTGCATTAAAGATTACGTAACATTAGTATAAATAAACTTTTACACCATTTACGAGACAATCACAAATTAGCATTTACATTTATAGATACTACTTTTGGACAATGTTAAGCAAAACGATCACTATGACGTCATCGCATTATACACATTACACAAATACTAAATCAATATGAGCATGCACAAATTCAAACAACTAATACACATTGCACACATTCTAATTACTAAGGCCTAGATTTGGAGTTTGGCGTTAGCCGTGAAAACCAGCGTTAGAGGCTCCTAACGCTGGTTTTAGGCTACCTCCGGTATTTGGAGTCACTCAAAATAGGGTCTAACGCTCACTTTTCAGCCGCGACTTTTCCATACCGCAGATCCCCTTACGTAAATTGCGTATCCTATCTTTTCAATGGGATTTTTCTAACTCCGGTATTTAGAGTCGTGTCTGAAGTGAGCGTTAGAAATCTAACGACAAAACTCCAGCCGCAGAAAAAAAGTCAGTAGTTAAGAGCTTTCTGGGCTAACGCCGGTTTATATAGCTCTTAACTACTGTACTCTAAAGTACACTAACACCCATAAACTACCTATGTACCCCTAAACCGAGGTCCCCCCACATCGCCGACACTCGATTACATTTTTTTAACCCCTAATCTGCCAACCTCCACCTATGTTATACTTATGTACCCCTAATCTGCTGCCCCTAACACCGCCGACCCCTATATTATATTTATTAACCCCTAACCTGCCCCCCACAACGTCGCAGCCAGCTACCTACAATAATTAACCCCTAATCTGCCGACCGCAAAGCGCCGCCACCTACGTTATACTTATGTACCCCTAATCTGCTGCCCCTAACACCGCCGACCCCTATATTATATTTATTAACCCCTAATCTGCCCCCCTCAAAGTCGCCTCCACCTGCCTACACTTATTAACCCCTAATCTGCCGAGCGGACCGCACCGCTATTATTATAAAGTTATTAACCCCTAATCCGCCTCACTAACCCTATAATAAATAGTATTAACCCCTAATCTGCCCTCCCTAACATCGCCGACACCTAACTTCAAACATTAACCCCTAATCTGCCGACTGGAGCTCACCGCTATTCTAATAAATGTATTAACCCCTAAAGCTAAGTCTAACCCTAACACTAACACCCCCCTAAATTAAATATAATTTAAATCTAACGAAATTAATTAACTCTTATTAAATAAATTATTCCTATTTAAAGCTAAATACTTACCTGTAAAATAAATCCTAATATAGCTTATAAATTATAATTATATTATAGCTATTTTAGGATTAATATTTATTTTACAGGTAACTTTGTATTTATTTTAACCAGGTACAATAGCTATTAAATAGTTAAGAACTATTTAATAGCTAAAATAGTTAAAATAATTACAAAATTACCTGTAAAATAAATCCTAACCTAAGTTACAATTAAACCTAACACTACACTATCAATAAATTAATAAAGTAAACTACCTACAATTACCTACAATTAACCTAACACTACACTATCAATAAATTAATTAAATACAATTCCTACAAATAAATACAATTAAATAAACTTGCTAAAGTACAAAAAATAAAAAAGAACTAAGTTACAAAAAATAAAAAAATATTTACAAACATAAGAAAAATATTACAACAATTTTAAACTAATTACACCTACTCTAAGCCCCCTAATAAAATAACAAAGCACCCCAAAATAAAAAAATGCCCTACCCTATTCTAAATTACTAAAGTTCAAAGCTCTTTTACCTTACCAGCCCTGAACAGGGCCCTTTGCGGGGCATGCCCCAAGAAGTTCAGCTCTTTTGCCTGTAAAAAAAAACATACAATACCCAAGCCCCCCAACATTACAACCCACCACCCACATACCCCTAATCTAACCCAAACCCCCCTTAAATAAACCTAACACTAAGCCCCTGAAGATCTTCCTAGGATTCTATCAGCCAATCGGACGGAATTAAGGTAGGAATATTCTGATTGGCTGATGGAGTCAGCCAATCAGAATCAAGTTCAATCCGATTGGCTGATCCGATCAGCCAATCAGATTGAGCTCGCATTCTATTGGCTGATCGGAACAGCCAATAGAATGCGAGCTCAATCTGATTGACTGATTGGATCAGCCAATCGGATTGAACTTGATTCTGATTGGCTGATTCCATCAGCCAATCAGAATATTCCTACCTTAATTCCGATTGGCTGATAGAATCCTATCAGCCAATCGGAATTCGAGGGACGCCATCTTGGATGACGTCATTTAAAGGAACCATCATTCGTCGTTCAGTCGTCGGCCAGGATGGATGTTCCGCGTCGGAGGTCTTCAGGATGCTGCCGCTCCACTCTGGATGGATGCCGCTTGGATGAAGACTTCAATCGGATGGAAGACCTCTTCTGCCCCGCTTGGATGAAGACTTCAGCCGGATCATAGACCTCTTCAGCCCCCCGCTTGGCCTTGGATCAGGACATCGGAGGAGCTCTTCTGGACAGATCGGTGAACCCGGTGAGGTGAAGACAAGGTAGGAAGATCTTCAGGGGCTTAGTGTTAGGTTTATTTAAGGGGGGTTTGGGTTAGATTAGGGGTATGTGGGTGGTGGGTTGTAATGTTGGAGGGCTTGGGTATTGTATGTTTTTTTTTACAGGCAAAAGAGCTGAACTTCTTGGGGCATGCCCCGCAAAGGGCCCTGTTCAGGGCTGGTAAGGTAAAAGAGCTTTGAACTTTAGTAATTTAGAATAGGGTAGGGCATTTTTTTATTTTGGGGTGCTTTGTTATTTTATTAGGGGGCTTAGAGTAGGTGTAATTAGTTTAAAATTGTTGTAATATTTTTCTTATGTTTGTAAATATTTTTTTATTTTTTGTAACTTAGTTCTTTTTTATTTTTTGTACTTTAGCAAGTTTATTTAATTGTATTTATTTGTAGGAATTTTATTTAATTAATTTATTGATAGTGTAGTGTTAGGTTAATTGTAGGTAATTGTAGGTAGTTTACTTTATTAATTTATTGATAGTGTAGTGTTAGGTTTAATTGTAACTTAGGTTAGGATTTATTTTACAAGTAATTTTGTAATTATTTTAACTATTTTAGCTATTAAATAGTTCTTAACTATTTAATAGCTATTGTACCTGGTTAAAATAAATACAAAGTTACCTGTAAAATAAATATTAATCCTAAAATAGCTATAATATAATTATAATTTATATTGTAGCTATATTAGGATTTATTTTACAGGTAAGTATTTAGCTTTAAATAGGAATAATTTATTTAATAAGAGTTAATTCATTTCGTTAGATTTAAATTATATTTAACTTAGGGGGGTGTTAGTGTTAGGGTTAGACTTAGCTTTAGGGGTTAATACATTTATTAGAATAGCGGTGAGCTCCAGTCGGCAGATTAGGGGTTAATGTTTGAAGTTAGGTGTTGGCGATGTTAGGGAGGGCAGATTAGGGGTTAATACTATTTATTATAGGGTTAGTGAGGCGGATTAGGGGTTAATAACTTTATAATAATAGCGGTGCGGTCCGGTCGGCAGATTAGGGGTTAATAAGTGTAGGCAGGTGGAGGCAACGTTGTGGGGGGCAGATTAGGGGTTAATAAATATAATATAGGGTCGGCAATGTTAGGGCAGCAGATTAGGGGTACATAGGGATAATGTAAGTAGCGGCGGTTTACGGAGCGGCAGATTAGGGGTTAATAATAATATGCAGGGGTCAGCGATAGCGGGGGCGGCAGAATAGGGGTTAATAAGTGTAAGGTTAGGGGTGTTTAGACTCGGGGTACATGTTAGAGTGTTAGGTGCAGACGTAGGAAGTGTTTCCGCATAGCAAACAATGGGGCTGCGTTAGGAGCTGAACGCGGCTTTTTTGCAGGTGTTAGGTTTTTTTCAGCTCAAACAGCTCCATTGTTTCCTATGGGGGAATAGTGCACGAGCACGTTTTTGAGGCTGGCCGCTTGTGTAAGCAACTCTGGTATCGAGAGTTAAAGCTGCGTTAAATATGCTCTACGCTCCTGTTTTGGAGCCTAACGCAGCCTTTATGTGGACTCTCAATACCAGAGTTATTTTTATGGTGCGGCCAGAAAAAAGCCGGCGTTAGCTACGCGGGTCGTTACCGACAAAACTCCAAATCTAGGCCTAAGAAAGCACACCTGAACCTCCTTTACTTTGCAAACCGGTACATCATTAAACATTTACATAGGGTATATAAGCACGCTCTAAGCATGGCTTCTTTGACTGTATTGTCTTTTCAAGTTAGGTGCAGGTCTAGGCGTTGGAGGGTTTTGTGAGATTTGAGACTAGAGAGATTGGAGAGTAGAGAGATAGTAGAGAGATTTAGTGTGAGTTAGTGTGAGTTAGTGAGAGTTAGTTTATTTGGGGGAGTGTGCAAGTATTTTGTTCCTACATTCATTATATAAACACATTTACATGCAAACACATCCAATACATACATACACTTATCACTAACAATACATACACTCCATACCCCATTCCCTCTCATACTACACTCCATACCCCATTCCCTTTAAGCCCATACCCCATTCCCTTTAAGCCCATAATCCATTCCCTTTAAGCCCATACCCCATTCCCTTTTGATGGGTATATATGTGTGTATGTATATATGTGTGTATGTATATGTGTGTATATGTATATATATATTATATATATATATATATATATATATATATATGTGTATATATATATTATATATATTATGTTATATGGGTAATTTGAATCTCACATATTAAGCATATTGAGGGTAGCGTTAAATCTAGTATCAAATGTTTATAATGCAGCACACAGTATCTCAATCTCATTGCAGCATTCCACAAGTTTCTTTTGTATAAGTTGTAACATATGGTTCTAATATATAATCCACTCTACAAATGGTTATATGGGCATATTCTGTTATGTGCTATAACAACATTCTTATTTCCTGTGGGCCCCTTATGCAGATGTGAAGTTAACTACGTTTTTTATATATTTCCTGTGACCTCATGTATGACGTATACATCCCTATAAAGTCTTTGTGTGTTCTTCAATAAAGGGGGACTCTTGTGAAAACACTCAGTTGCATGTGTGTGTGATTTCAGTGGTCACCCCAGGGCCCTGAAGAAAACGTGTGCTGCACCCTTATCAGCCAGAGCAGAGCTAAGGAACAAAAGAAGTAACCCTACAAACTGGTGTCAGAAGTCGGAAGAAACAGGGAACTCTCGGAAGGTGAGTTGAACAAAGAGTCTTTTTTATTCTGACCTTTTTTTCTCTTACCACGAGACCCCTTAAGTTTCATTTTACATAGGATTAGTTGGGAAATATATATGTGAATCTTTGGTAGATTCTAACTATTGTCTAAAAAGAGGAATAGTAGATTTCTTTGGTAGAAATCAGGTTAAATAGATATATGAATCTTTGGTAGATTCTTATTAAATCTTTGGTAGATTAAAAATAAAAAGGGAATAATAGATTTCTTTGGTAGAAATCAGATTATATAAAGTCTGGCTGAAGGGTTAAACCACACATTTTCTTGCTGCTTGCTTTTGAAATATGCTGTATGGCTAACATTGCTTTAAAGTTATAAGATAAATACTGCATTGTTTATATGAATTCTTATGCTGCTTGCTTTGTAAATATGCTGTATGGCAAAATACTGCTTATTGTATAGAGTATTAAGAATGTAAACTGTTGCTATTATGTATTGCTGTTTCTGAATGTTAGTTAAAACACTACATTTTTTCTGGTGAAGGGTGACCTTTGACCTAGAGATAATTAATGCCAGAAACTACTGAAAGGATCAGCATAGTGATATTTTTTTTTCTCTCTCTTGTTGTAAACTTAAGCATTAAGCACAATAACTGGTAACGGAGTACAACCATTCTAGTTAATGTGGTTTTTGCAAAAAGATTCAATAATTAATTGCTCTTAAAGGTAAAGGTATTGCATTTTTTTTATTTTTATTATTTTTTATTTTTTATTTTTTTTGTATTGTATTATATTTTGTTGTAAAAGTTTTAAATGATAAGTTAGGAGTTGAGAATGGGCAAATCCCAGTCTAAACAATTTCCATCACCTAAGCAAGGAGAAACATGTAAAGATTATGTGGGAAGGGTGTCGCCCGATGGGTTTATGTATATTATTCCTTGGGTTCAGAATATGGCAGAATGGACAGAAGCTATGAGAAGCTCTGATCCATTCCCCAGAGAGGGGGATAATGATAAATTTCATATGAATATGGTAAAAGGGTTGTGTCTAGGTGATGAAGAGGCATTTCCATGGTATAAAGGTGATCCAAGGTGGAATATGGATTATATGAAAAAGGGTGGGGAAAATTGGCTGACTGTTGCTCCATACTGGCAATATATTGATATAGATGGGAATAAAAAGAAGGGTAAAAGTGAGAAGCAAAGACAGAGAGCATATTCACCCCCCCTGCCCCATATAATGCCCCTCACCTACCTTTGCCATCATATAACAGACTATATCCTAGCCTTCCATCCCCTAGTGACATAGATCTAGAGACTATTGCTATAGCCTCTGCTCAGGTACCCCAGGAATGGACCTTGCCAGGACCTTCTGTAACTCCCCGATACCAGGTCACTAAACCCCCAATTATGCCCAAACCCCCGATTAAGGTTGAACCAGTAACACCTTCCTACCCCCCTACAATAACCCCACAATATAAAAGAGGGAATGAAGAAGTAGAGGAGGAGGAGGCAGCTGTACCAGAAGCTAGTATGCCATTTCTTACTGTGGGAGACCAATTAATTATTAAACCTTTGTCCCCGGGTGAATTAAGGGAAATTACCAAGGGAGCCCCAAACCCCCGTCAACATCCATCAGCTTGTATTATGTATTTAAAAAGAATGTTACAAGGACAAAACATGACACAGACAGATATAAGAATTATCATTGATGCACTTCTAGACTATGACCCTGAATCAGGTTGGGAGTGGGGTAATGTAAAGAGTATTAGTAAATTGAGTCGAGATCTAACAATTAACTATGCCCTAAACACACGTGAGGGACTTGATGAAATGTGGACAGAATTAAGTATAGAAATGCATAGAATATGGAAGGATAAACAAAGTATGTCAATTGCACTAGCGTGCAAACAGAATACAAAGGAAACAGTAGTAGAATTTGTTAAGCGTTTTTATAAATGCTGGAAGGAAGAGGCTGGAATGGAATCAGGAGATGCAATGGGCTCTCTGAAGGTTCAGACTTGCATTAGTAATATGCAACCTCAGCTTTCTTTGTTGGTGAAACAACTTGTCTCTGATTGGCCGGAGTTGACTTCAGCAGAATTCTTGAAAAGAATTCATGAAAAAGAAGGGGCAGGTTGTTTTGACATCAGGAAATTAGAGGGAAAAAACGCTGCTTTTTATCAAAAGCAGAGTTTACAACATTGTGATCCATTCCAGGCCAGGGAAAGGGATAATACAGGGAGTAATAGAATGTATGTGAGAGGTACAGGGAGAGCTAGAGGAAGAGCTAGAGGGAATTATACTTCAAACAGAACACATTGTTTTAACTGTGGGGAACAGGGACATTGGAAAAATGAATGCCCAAAACCCCCTAATAATTCTGGCCCCCCTTACAATCCCCGACAGTATAACAGACAGCCTTACATAGCCCCTGCACCCATGGAGGCACCCAAACACAACATACAATGGCCATAGGGGTGCCTAGAAGGTAGCACTCCAATTTTTCCAGTGGTGTCAACAAGTTATCATGAGCAACCGTACTTAGTCCTAGAAGTAGAGGGAGAACCCCTACCATTTCTAGTAGACACAGAAGCTACATGCTCTGCCTTATGCTCAGATATGTATGATGGCATTACTGAAAAATCTGAACCTTCTTTAGGGATTAATGGAGTGCTGACTCAGACTCGCATCACACCGCCACTTGAAGTTAGGGTACCCTGTACTGGCCAACAACTTTTGCACCCATTTCGTATTATAACTGGGTGTCCCCTTAACCTTTTGGGTCGTGATCTTATGGGTCCCCTTGGTTTGAAAGTAGCTATCACTAGACAGGGTGGGTTAGACGTGAGTCTAGGGTCCACTAACCTGTGTTTTTTTAATGACATATTGACAGATGTCCCATCCTCTGTATGGGCATCTTCAAAACTTGACGTTGGTTTAGTTCAGTGTACCCCATATAAAGCCAGATTAAAACCTAATACTACTCCAGTGTTTATTAAACAATATCCATTGTCTAGAGAGAAGAAAGAAGGGATAAGACCCATGATAGAGGAATTCCTTAAACAAGGAATCCTCCGTCCAGTAGTTTCTCCCTATAATACCCCCATAAATCTGATCCCAAAGAAAGACAATGAATATAGGTTAGTACAAGACCTAAGGGCAATTAATGAAATAGTAATCCCAATTGTCCCAATAGTCCCAGATGTTACAACCTTACTCACAGCCATTCCACATGACGCCTGTATATTTACAGTCATTGATTTAGCTAACGCATTTTTTTCAGTCCGATTGGACCCTGAGACACAGCTACTTATGGCTTTTTATTATGATGGGCGTCAGCTTACCTGGACACGCCTCCCTCAAGGCTATGTGGCCTCACCTGCAGTCTACTCGCTGGTGCTCCAACGTATCCTGCAGTCACGGACTCCCAGCCAAGGTTACGTCCTCCTTCAGTACGTCGATGACCTACTGTTGTGTAGTCCTAACCAGGAGGCAAATACAGTAGATACAATAAGTCTGTTAAAACACCTTGCTGCTGAAGGTCATAAAATAGCAAAACATAAGCTACAAGTAGGAGTGACAAAAGTGGATTACCTTGGTTTTGTGCTTTCCCAAGGCCACCGGTCCATTAGTCCCAAACGAATCCAAGCGATTCAACAGATCCCAAAGCCAGTTACTAGAAAGGACATGCTCACCTTTCTAGGTATGATTAATTATTGCAGACAATGGATTCCTGAGTGCTCCCATCATGATTCCATTCTAAGGCAAGCCACAAAAGGGGATAGCCCTGAACATATACAATGGACCACAGACATGACTAAATCCTACATAGCTCTGAAGACTAGCATTATTAGTGCCCCTGCTTTAGGACTACCTGATTATTGTAAACCATTTCACTTGTATGCGAGGGACAATTGTAAAACCATGGCTGCTGTCTGTGCCCAAGAGCATGGTGGAGGCAATATGCGTCCCGTAGCTTTTTTTTCCAAAGTAGTTCCAATACCGGTACAAGGGATGCCGGCGTGTCTCCGAGCATTGGCGGCTTGCGCCATGGCTGTAGAGATGGTTGAAACAATCACATTAGGCCATCCAATAGTACTACACACTAGTCACCAAGTTTTACATCTTGTAAAAAATGTCACTACCCAACACATGACTTCTCAAAGACTTTCTGGTTATGAATGTATATTACTGAATAATACAAATCTGACTATTAAATATAGTAGTGTATCCTCAGGGCCAACTCAAATACTTAGTGCCTTACTTACAGGATCACCAGACTTTCCAACAGACCATGATTGTATAGAGGTAATACACCACATTACCACACCAAGACCTGACTTGATGGATAAACCTTTTGACCATGCTGATAATGTGTTTGTTGATGGTTCTTGTTCCCGACCTAGTGACGGTATTTATAAGACAGGCTATGCCGTTGTGCAACTACCAGACATTGTTCTAGATGCAGGCCCCATTCCTTATCCTTCTGCACAAGCTGCAGAATTAATAGCACTTACAAAAGCATGTAAATTGTTTGAAAATAAATCTGTTAACATTTACACTGACTCTCGCTATGCTTTTTGGGGTTGTGCACGATTTTGGTATGATATGGAAACAACATGGTTTTGTTTCAGCAGATGGCAAGACCATCTCTCATACAGACCTAATTAATGACCTTTTAGAGGCCATACAATTCCCAAAGGACATAGCGATCATACATTGCCGTGCACATACATACAAGTCTGACCCTATTTCCTTGGGTAATGCGCTTGCAGATAAAATTGCTAAAGAGGCTGCTTATGTTTCTCATACACCCGGATCCACCATCCGTATGTATGCTGTTTTAGCCCCACCTTCATGTCCTACAGATCATATGCTTCTTGAACTCCAGGGACATGCTACTCCTAGTGACATATCTTTCTGGACTACTAATGGGTTAACTTTAGATAAGAATGGTTTGTTTTCTAAAGAGGGGAAGGTGGGCATACCGGAAAGCAGTGCACCACTCTTTATAGCACAAGACCATGGTGTTGGACACCTAGGTATAAAACCAACAACTAACTTGTTGAAGCAATCTTTCTACATTAGAGGTATAGGTGATCATTGCAAGGCATATATTAATAGATGTGTATATTGCTTACAGACCAATGCAACCATCCCCAATAAAGCCCAGCATGACCACTTACCCCCACCTACAGCCCCATTCACACATCTACAAATTGATTTTACACATATTCCAAAAACTGGCACTAAACAATTATATCTGCTTGTAATAGTTGACCAATTTTCTAAGTGGCCAGAAGCTTTTGTTACCCAGAGGGAAGATGCAAAAACAGTCGCTAAAATTTTAGCAACTGAAGTAATTCCCAGATTTTGTTGTCCGCTTCAGATTAATTCTGATAACGGTCCAGCGTTCATTAGTAAAATCACACATGAGTTAGTAGAATGGTTACAGATTAATTGGAACTTTCACATTCCCTACCATCCTCAAAGCTCAGGGATTGTAGAAAGAATGAACCGCAATATCAAGGAAAAACTTTTAAAGGCAACAGCAGGTACATGGGTTAAATGGCAAAACTATTTACCTGCGATTTTAGCAGAAATCAGAATGACCCCAAATAGGACAACCAGGTTGTCTCCATTTGAGGTCCTAATGGGTAGACCATTCCCGACTCCATGGGTAAAAGGCCCACTTATCATTAAAAATGGTGATTTAGATTGTATTAAGGAACAATATGTAAAACAATTGATTGATAAATTGAATGGCATCTATGGTGATGTGTCTTCCCGTTTACCTCTTCCCTCACAGGAACCAACCCATCCTTTCAAGCCTGGAGATCTGGTCTGCATTCGCCAGCTGAATAAAGCAAAGAAAGGAGGTTTCCCGTTCAGCAAGCCAGTCACTGTGATCGCTGTAACCAGGACTGCCGTACTGACTGACGACAAGGACATCTGGATACACGCTTCACGAGTGAAACTCTGTCCAAAGAGAGGAGAAGCGGGTGACAAGCTATCGGTCACCCCTCACAAAGGAGAAGTGGGTGATAAGGTATCGATCACTCCTCACAAAGACCAGGATGACGATCTCAATCATGGATCCAAGACATTTCTGCAAGATCTTCCTTTTCCTAATGAGGATATTGATCATTGTGTATATCCCAATAGTATTAATAACGACATGTTATTACTCACCTGAAGATGCTGGACACTTTACACCTATTTGTTTACTATTATTAACATTGTTTAACTGTTACATGTCTTGTACTTTACGAAAGAAAATATCAGGTATGATACAAGATGCAGAAAAAGTTCAACTGCAAAATTTAATTAGAGGTAGACCCAGATAGTTTATATTGTAGGAACATTACAGGTTATGTGATCACGATGTGATCAAAGAGGGGAATGATGGGTATATATGTGTGAATGTATATATGTGTGTATGTATATATGTGTGTATATATATATATATATATATATATATATATATATATATATATGTGTATATATATATTATATATATTATGTTATATGGGTAATTTGAATCTCACATATTAAGCATATTGAGGGTAGCCTTAAATCTAGTATCAAATGTTTATAATGCAGCACACAGTATCTCAATCTCATTGCAGCATTCCACAAGTTTCTTTTGTATAAGTTGTAACATATGGTTCTAATATATAATCCTCTCTACAAATGGTTATACAGGGAGTGCAGAATTATTAGGCAAGTTGTATTTTTGAGGATTCATTTTATTATTGAACAACAACCATGTTCTCAATGAACCCAAAAAACTCATTAATATCAAAGCTGAATAGTTTTGGAAGTAGTTTTTAGTTTGTTTTTAGTTATAGCTATTTTAGGGGGATATCTGTGTGTGCAGGTGACTATTACTGTGCATAATTATTAGGCAACTTAACAAAAAACAAATATATACCCATTTCAATTATTTATTTTTACCAGTGAAACCAATATAACATCTCAACATTCACAAATATACATTTCTGACATTCAAAAACAAAACAAAAACAAATCAGTGACCAATATAGCCACCTTTCTTTGCAAGGACACTCAAAAGCCTGCCATCCATGGATTCTGTCAGTGTTTTGATCTGTTCACCATCAACATTGCGTGCAGCAGCAACCACAGCCTCCCAGACACTGTTCAGAGAGGTGTACTGTTTTCCCTCCTTGTAAATCTCACATTTGATGATGGACCACAGGTTCTCAATGGGGTTCAGATCAGGTGAACAAGGAGGCCATGTCATTAGATTTTCTTCTTTTATACCCTTTCTTGCCAGCCACGCTGTGGAGTACTTGGACGCGTGTGATGGAGCATTGTCCTGCATGAAAATCATGTTTTTCTTGAAGGATGCAGACTTCTTCCTGTACCACTGCTTGAAGAAGGTGTCTTCCAGAAACTGGCAGTAGGACTGGGAGTTGAGCTTGACTCCATCCTCAACCCGAAAAGGCCCCACAAGCTCATCTTTGATGATACCAGCCCAAACCAGTACTCCACCTCCACCTTGCTGGCGTCTGAGTCGGACTGGAGCTCTCTGCCCTTTACCAATCCAGCCACGGGCCCATCCATCTGGCCCATCAAGACTCACTCTCATTTCATCAGTCCATAAAACCTTAGAAAAATCAGTCTTGAGATATTTCTTGGCCCAGTCTTGACGTTTCAGCTTGTGTGTCTTGTTCAGTGGTGGTCGTCTTTCAGCCTTTCTTACCTTGGCCATGTCTCTGAGTATTGCACACCTTGTGCTTTTGGGCACTCCAGTGATGTTGCAGCTCTGAAATATGGCCAAACTGATGGCAAGTGGCATCTTGGCAGCTGCACGCTTGACTTTTCTCAGTTCATGGGCAGTTATTTTGCGCCTTGGTTTTTCCACACACTTCTTGCGACCCTGTTGACTATTTTGAATGAAACGCTTGATTGTTCGATGATCACGCTTCAGAAGCTTTGCAATTTTAAGAGTGCTGCATCCCTCTGCAAGATATCTCACTATTTTTGACTTTTCTGAGCCTGTCAAGTCCTTCTTTTGACCCATTTTGCCAAAGGAAAGGAAGTTGCCTAATAATTATGCACACCTGATATAGGGTGTTGATGTCATTAGACCACACCCCTTCTCATTACAGAGATGCACATCACCTAATATGCTTAATTGGTAGTAGGCTTTCGAGCCTATACAGCTTGGAGTAAGACAACATGCATAAAGAGGATGATGTGGTCAAAATACTCATTTGCCTAATAATTCTGCACTCCCTGTATGGGCATATTCTGTTATGTGCTATAACAACATTCTTATTTCCTGTGGGCCCCTTATGCAGATGTGAAGTTAACTACGTTTTTTATATATTTCCTGTGACCTCATGTATGACGTATACATCCCTATAAAGTCTTTGTGTGTTCTTCAATAAAGGGGGACTCTTGTGAAAACACTCAGTTGCATGTGTGTGTGATTTCAGTGGTCACCCCAGGGCCCTGAAGAAAACGTGTGCTGCACCCTTATCAGCCAGAGCAGAGCTAAGGAACAAAAGAAGTAACCCTACACCTTTCATCCCATAGGTTTTTGTTTTATTAAACTTATTGTTTACATATCCTCAATTTCGTCTTTTTACACATATACGTTTCTCTGTTTAATACCCCTTACCCTCTTTTATTTATATCCCATTCACACTTTAAGCACTTTTTTTACTTTTTGTTCATTATTTTGACCCCCGTTCATTTGGGCACATTCACATTTTGTTTGAGTATGTCGGGAGAGGGGGATAGGGAGCAGATTAGCCCATAGCTATTAGAGCTCATTAGGCAGGAGGCTAGGGCTGAGATCAGGGATGAGCTTGTAGAGGAGGCTAGGGAGGAGGTTAGGCAGGAGAGATGGAGTGGGAGAGGAAGGGGGAGAGGAAGGGGAAGAGGAAGGGGTGGGTGGACCCAGCAACATTGTTGAAGATGAATAAGGGGCTGGTGTGCAGCGTAGACAGGGAGCTTCACAGTCCGGGGAACAGAGGCTCACATCGCATGGGAATCCCAGGCAGAGGGAGGAGTGATATACCACAGATGAGAAGGAGGCCCTCATAGAGGCTTATATGGAGAGGGCTAGGAGGATGCAGGCACAGAAGGCTACCCCTAAGGATAAGAGGAAGTGGTGGAACGAAATCAGGGGTGGCGTAAATGCAGTGGGGGGCTATAACAGGGATGTGAAGTCTATCCAGCATCGTTACCGGGACTGCAGAGCTGAACTGAAAAGAAAGCTCACTAGGGAGAGGGAATATCTAGCCGGGACCGGTGGCGGTCTGGAAATAATATTTGAGTTTTCCCGCTGGGAGGAAATGCTGCATCCCAACATCTCTGAGGTGGCCATAGTCGGTATCGGAGGAGTTGATACCGGGAACCTGCCCCTCTCATCTGCCGGTAAGCTCATTTACTAATCTCTTTACATCCACCTCAGAACCCATTCACACGCAAAAATTATTTAGGGATATGACTAACGCAATTACACTTTTTTATACATTATTACGTAAACGCATTCACAATTACCTTGCAAAAGTTGCATTTCAAGAAAGCTAACACATTAGTATCTAGGCTACAGGTTAGGTGTGCATTTATACAGATTGAAGACAAATGCAAAAAGACATTCACATTGACCATATAGATATCAGAAAGACGGGTTTGCAAATGCTGAAATCGTATTCATTGCTTTTGTTTACAATAAAATTACGAAGGCAGCCTCATTAATACACTTTTAAATACAACATTTACATCTTTATTTGGAACTGTGCTAATATCTCGATTTCTTTCTTTTTACAATATACAGAGTCTGAGGCCGGGGAGGAGGCAGCACAGCACCCACAGGCTTCTCCTTCACCCAGGCATGAGAGTGGTACAGATGACTCGCCACCTCGGGGAGACATGGAAGACATCCCTGTACCATCATCCCCTGAAAAAGCCTCCGCTGCAGAAGAGATCCCTGAAGAAGTCCCTATTGCAGAAGAGATCCCTGCAGCAGCCCCTCGTGCACCAGCAGCTCGCCGTGCACCAGCAGCCTGCCGTGCAGCAGCTCCTCAGTTGAACATACCCCCAGAGATAGCAGAGGTGCAGATCTTGACTGATTTCCTAGAGGAGATGCGTGCCTTCCTGAGGGAACAGGCAGAAAGCAGAGTGTACCCGACGGGAGTACTGAATGATATTCGCAAAGACCAAAGAGAGATTTTGAATACTCTTAAGGAGGAGCAAAACGCACCATCTGCTCCTGGGCCCTCTGCTCCTGGGCCATCTGTTCCTGCCCCATCTGCTCCTGCCCCATCTGCTCCTGAGCCTCCTCCATCTCCTCCTCAGCCTGTTGATACCTTAACCACTCACAGTACTCCTCCTCCCCCTCTTCCACAAACATCTCCTATGAGAACTCGTAGTTGCCCCCCCCCCCCCAGAGCCTCAGTCTTGTGGGAAGAGGGGAAGGAAGAGGAAGTAATTTTTATATATATATTTTTTTATGTGTAAAGGATAGGTATGTGATGATGTGGTCTTCTTACACATGTGGAGCACACTCTGTATTTAATAGGCTTCTATGGGACCAGATCCATGGAGGCAGATTGTTTTCAGAGTCTGTTTTACAAGTGTGTGGAGACCACATCATCACATGCTATCCTTGTTGATTACATTGATTGTTTTTTGCAATGTGATGTCCAAACTGTTCTCCTAATCTCAAACAAAATGACCATTACAATTATACATATTGGCATATCACTGTTTTGATGTCAACAACACAGCTTTAAGGGACAGTCATAACATGAATTATTGTTGGTTACAAAGAAAACACTTTATTACGCATTATCAAGTTTGGAATAACAAGAATTATAGAAATACACATTTTAATTTTGTGATTAACCTTGTATCTATGCCTCAGCAAAATGACCCCTTATTTCTGTTCTTTTGACAGACCTGCATTTCAGCCAATCAGTAATCAATCCAGGGTATCTATACTGCATGAGCTCAATGTTTTCTTTATGAAACACATTAACTAATGCCCTCTAGTGGTCAAAATGCATTCAGATTAGATGCACTCTTTAAGGTCTAAGAAATGAGCAAATGGACCTCCTAGGTTTAGCTTTCAACTAAGAACACCAAGAGAACAAAGATAAATTGGGGATAAAAGTTTAAGAGAAATTTGCAAAATTGCATTTTTTAATATTTAAATCTTTAATGTTTTGCTTGACTTGACTGTCCCTTTAAACAAGAACATATGCTAACATATACTAATCCTTAGGGATTGTTGGTATATCTACACGTACTTGTTAAAGCAAGAAAATATTTGAATAGGATGCTAAGCATAAATGCCATATTTCTCTAGACGTGTTAAATAAAGTCGATTTTATTAACGCTACATTATAGTGTTTGAATTATTTAAGAAACACATTTCATTTAGAAGGAATCTGGTTTCATGGCCTTTTAAGAGTTACATTAGAAATATATGCTCACAATACTATATTTGGAGATCAACAATGTGGAAGACATACATGACACATCTCATATATTTATTATATGATAAAGGTCAATGCATTTTGATTATTTTATTCAAATACAAAAGCGCATCTTTAGGAATTATATATGTAGAAAATTCAACACAACACAGTAATTATTTTGTAAAGTCAAAATATTGTTGACAAACATATTTAACAAGATGGAGTATATTCATGGATTTGCACTGGCCTCAAAATATATTCTGCATGAAAAACATATTGCCTTCATTTGTTTCTTCAACATGACAGCCATCAAAAGAGATTTTTGTCTTCTTTATCAGCTAGGGTTCAACAATGTACATGATTGTCACAATCCATAATCAAAGAAATTCATGGTTTTAAACTTGTGTTCTCATTCGCAAACGTCGGTTACGTGGAAAGTAAAATCAACGTAATCCAATCAGACGGATTTAATACCTTGGCATGTGACGTCTTAAGCAACATGGTGCATCCGAAATTGCGTAAAAACGTCATCCAATCAAAGGCGCATCCAAGATCACATAAAAACGGCATCCAATCAAATGACTCATTTTACAGCTTTGCATTTGACGTCTTAAGCAACATGGCGCATCCGAGATTGCGTAAAAATATCATCCAATCAAAGGCACATCCGAGATCGTGTAAAAATGGCATCCAATCAAAGGACTCATTTTACAGCTTTGCATGTGACGTCTTAAGCAACATGGCGCATCCGAGATTGCGTAAAAACATCATCCAATCAAAGGCGCATCCGAGAACGCGTAAAAATGGCATTCAATCAAAGGAATAATTTTACAGCTTTGCATGTGACGTCTTAAGCAACATGGCGCATCCGAGATCAGGTAAGTACGGAATCCAATCAAAGGAATAATTTTACAGCTTTGCATGTCAATAAGAAACTTATTTATATTTTAAAAAATACTATGAGGCCTAGTTATCAAGCCGTCTACTTACCTGCCTTCGCCGGCCCAATACGCCCGCCTAAGCTCGCCTACAATTGCCGCCGCGGACCTGAAAATTTTTGCCTAAGTTATCAATAAATCTGTCAAAAAGCCACGCACCAAGTACGGGGCGATGAGCAGCGGACTGTGATAGTTATCACTCATCCGATCTCGCTGCTCTTCGGCTTTTTGACAGCTTTATTTACAAGCTGTCACTAAGCACCCACACTAACTACACTGTTCTACCCCCTATACCGGTGCCCCCGGAGCCCCCCGCACCGCAACTAAATAAAGTTATTAACCCCTAAACCGCCGCTCCTAGTCCCCACCGCAACTCTTATAAATGTATTAACCCCTAAACCGCCGCTCCTAGACCCCGCCACAACTCTTATAAATGTATTAACCCCTAATCCGCCACTCCCGGACACCGCCGCCACCTACATTATACCTAGTAACCCCTATCCTGCCCCCCTATACCGCCGCCACCTATAATAAAGTTATTAACCCCTTTCCTGCGGATCCCGCACCTCGCCGCAACTAAATAAATAGTTTAACCCCTAAACCGCTGCTCCCGGACCCCGCCGCAACCTATATTAAACTTATTAACCCCTAATCTGCCCCCCCCTACACCGTCGCCACCTATAATACATTTATTAACCCCTACCCTGCCCCCCCCTACACCGCCGCCACTGTAATAAAATTATTAACCCCTAAACTCTAAAGTCTAACACTAACCCTAACACCCCCCTAATTTAAATATTAATTAAATAAATCTAAATAATATTTCTATTATTAACTAAATGAATCCTGTTTAAAACTAAATACTTACCTTTAAAATAAACCCTAATATAGCTACAATATAAATAATAATTATATTGTAGCTATCTTAGGATTTATTTTTATTTTACAGGCAACTTTCAATTTATTTTAACTAGGTAGAATAGCTATTAAATAGTTATTAACTATTTAATAGCTACCTAGCTAAAATAAAGAGAAATTTACCTGTAAAATAAAAACTAACCTAAGTTACAATTACACCTAACACTACACTATCATTAAATAAATGAATCCCATTTAAAACTAAAAACTTACCTGTAAAATAAACCCTAAGATAGCTACAATGTAATTAATAATTACATTGTAGCTATTTTAGGGTTTATATTTATTTTACAGGTAACTTTGTATTTATTTTAACTAGGTAGAATAGCTATTAAATAGTTATTAACTATTTAATAACTACCTAGCTAAAAGAAATACAAAATTACCAGTAAAATAAATCCTATCCTAAGTTACAATTAAACCTAGCACTACACTATCATTAAATAAATTAAATAAATGAAATACAAATACCTACAAATAAATACAAATAAATACACTAACTAAAGTATAAAAAATAAAAAAAGAACTAAGTTACAAAAAATAAAAAAATAATTTACAAACATTATAAAAATATTACAACAATTTTAAGCTAATTACACCTACTCTAAGCCCCCTAATAAAATAACAAAGCCCCCCAAAATAAAAAAATTCCCTACCCTATTCTACATTTAAAAGATACCAGCGCTATTACCTTACCAGCCCTTAAAAGGGCCTTTTGCGGGGCATGCCCCCCCAAAAAAGCTCTTTTGCCTGTAAAATAAAAATACAACCCCCCCCAACATTAAAACCCACCACCCACACACCCCTACTCTAACCCACCCAAACCCCCCTTAAAAAAACCTAACACTACCCCTGAAGAGCATCCTACCGGGCGATGTCATCATCCAAGCGTAGCGCTGAAGTGGTCCATCATCAGGCTGCAGCTTTGCATGTGACATCTTAAGCAACATGGCGCATCCGAGATTGCGTAAAAACATAATCCAATCAAAGGTGCATCCGAGAACGCGTAAAAATGGCATTCAATCAAAGGAATCATTTTACAGCTTTGCATGTGACGTCTTAAGCAACATGGCGCATCCGAGATCAGGCAAGTACGGAATCCAATCAAAGGAATAATTTTACAGCTTTGCATGTCAATAAGAAACTTATTTATATTTTAAAAAATACTATGAGGCCTAGTTATCAAGCCGTCTACTTACCTGCCTTCGCCGGCCCAATACGCCCGCCTAAGCTCGCCTACCATCGCCGCCGCGGACCTGAAAAAATTTGCCTAAGTTATCAATAAATCTGTCAAAAAGCCACGCACCAAGTACGGGGCGATGAGCAGCAGACTGTGATAGTTATCACTCATCCGATCTCGCTGCTCTTCGGCTTTTTGACAGCTTTATTGACAAGCTGTCACTAAGCACCCACACTAACTACACTGTTCTATCCCCTATACCGGCGCCCCCGGAGCCCCCCGCACCGCAACTAAATAAAGTTATTAACCCCTAAACCGCCGCTCCTAGTACCAGCGCTATTACCTTACCAGCCCTTAAAAGGGCCTTTTGCGGGGCATGCCCCAAAGAAAACAGCTCTTTTGCCTGTAAAATAAAAATACAACCCCCCCAACATTAAAAACCACCACACACACACCCCTACTCTAACCCACCCAAACCCCCCTTAAAAAAACCTAACACTACCCCCTGAAGATCATCCTACCTTGAGTCGTCTTCACTTAGCCGAGCCGAATTCTTCATCCAATCCGGGCGATGTCTTCATCCAAGCGTGGCGCTGAAGAGGTCCATCATCCGGCTGAAGTCTTCATCCAAGCGGGGGCTGAAGAGGTCTTCCATCCGGCTGAAGTCTTCTATCAAGCGGCATCTTCAATCTTCTTTCTTCCGGCTCCATCTTCATCCCGCCGACGCGGAACATCCTTCCTCCACGACGAACTCCCGACGAATGAAGGTTCCTTTAAATGACGTCATCCAAGATGGCGTCCCTCGAATTCCGATTGGCTGATAGGATTCTATCAGCCAATCGGAATTAAGGTAGGAATAATCTGATTGGCTGATGGAATCAGCCAATCAGATTGAAGTTCAATCCGATTGGCTGATCCAATCAGCCAATCAGATTGAGCTCGCATTCTATTGGCTGTTCTGATCAGCCAATAGAATGCAAGCTCAATCTGATAGGTTTAATTGTAACTTAGGTTAGGATTTATTTTACTGGTAATTTTGTATTTCTTTTAGCTAGGTAGTTATTAAATAGTTAATAACTATTTAATAGCTATTCTACCTAGTTAAAATAAATACAAAGTTACCTGTAAAATAAATATAAACCCTAAAATAGCTACAATGTTTTAAATAGGACTAATTTATTTAATGATAGTGTAGTGTTAGGTGTAATTGTAACTTAGGTTAGTTTTTATTTTACAGGTAAATTTCTTTTTATTTTAGCTAGGTAGCTATTAAATAGTTAATAACTATTTAATAGCTATTCTACCTAGTTAAAATAAATTGAAAGTTGCCTGTAAAATAAAAATAAATCCTAAGATAGCTACAATATAATTATTATTTATATTGTAGCTATATTAGGGTTTATTTTAAAGGTAAGTATTTAGTTTTAAACAGGATTCATTTAGTTAATAATAGAAATATTATTTAGATTTATTTAATTAATATTTAAGTTAGGGGGGTGTTAGGGTTAGTGTTAGACTTAGGTTTAGGGGGGGCGGTGTAGGGGGGGCAGGGTAGGGGTTTTTATTTTACAGGTAAATTTCTCTTTATTTTAGCTAGGTAGCTATTAAATAGTTAATAACTATTTAATAGCTATTCTACCTAGTTAAAATAAATTGAAAGTTGCCTGTAAAATAAAAATAAATCCTAAAATAGCTACAATGTAACTATTAGTTATATTGTAGCTAGTTTAGGGTTTATTTTACAGGTAAGTATTAAGCTTTAAATAGGAATAATTTAGTTAATAAGAGTTAATTTATTTTGTTAGATTTAAATTAGATTTAATTTAGGGGGGTGTTAGGGTTAGGGTTAAACTTAGCTTTAGGGGTTAATAATTTTATTATAGGTTGCGGCGGTATAGAGGGGGCAGGATAGGGGTTAATAAAAATATTATAGGTGGCGACGGTCTAGGGGGGGCAGATTAGGGGTTAATAAGTTTAATATAGGTGGCAGCGGGGTCCGGGAGCGGCGGTTTAGAGGTTAAACAATTTATTTTGTTGCGGCGGGGTCCGGGAGCGGCAGGATAGGGGTTAATACATTTATTAGGGGTGGCAGCGGTATAGGGGGGCAGGATAGGGGTTAATAGGTATTATGTAGGTGGCGGCGGGGGCCGGGAGCGGCGGTTTAGGGGTTAACAGATTTCTTAGAGTTGCGGCGGGGTCCTGGAGCGGCGGTTTAGGGGTTAAAATGTTTAATATAGATGGCTGCGGTGTAGTGGGGGCAGATTAGGGGTGTTTAGACTCGGGGTACATGTTAGGGTGTTAGGTGTACACACTTCCCGTAGGAATGAATGGGATGTCAGGCAGCAGCGAAATTGAACTTTCGCTATGGTCTGACTCCCATTGATTCCTATGGGATCCGCCACCTCCAGGGCGGCGGATTGAAAACCAGGTACGCTGGGCCATAAAAGTGGCGAGCGTACCTGCTGGGATTTTGATAACTCCCAAAAGTAGTCAGATTGTGCCGAACTTGCATTCGGAACATCTGGAGTGACATAAGAATCGATCTGTGTCGGTCTGAGTCCGGCGGATCGATGCTTACGTCACCAGATTCTACTTTTGCCGGTCTGTAGGGCTTCATAACTTAGGCGAATCAGCCTCGCCTCAAATACGCTGCGGAATTCCAGCGTATTTGAGGTTGACGGCTTGATAACTAGGGGCCTATGTGCTATATTGTTATCTGTGAAGGTCACGCTAGATAACAAAATACTGTGATATATGAAATATCATCCATTGTTGGTAATAAGGATATACATACGAAGAGAGAAGCGCTCTACCAGGAATGAACAACAGCTCAGTGGTTTGTTCTATGGCGATTTACCACCCGGAAGCAGCCTCTTTTAGACCAGTGTGCTTTTCACAGAAGAAAACTTTCCTGAAGTATATCAGTCTGATCCTGCCAAGTAAGGTGAGTCCAGCCCGGAAATACCAGGCAATTCTCCTCTGAACAAGGAACATGACAACCCCAGATGATCGTTTCGGCCTCCTATGGGCCTCGTCAGTGAGGTGCAGCCACATTTCTCTAAGCACACTGGGCAAGGAGTCCACGTCTGGTTTCCCCCATCACCCATAGGGAGACTTCCCTAGGGTCATAATAATTTGCATACGAAGAGAGAAGCGCTCTACCAGGAACGAACAACAGCTCAGTGGCTTGTTCTATGGCGATTTACCACCCGGAAGCAGCCTCTTTTAGACCAGTGTGCTTTTCACAGAAGAAAACTTTCCTGAAGTATACCAGTCTGATCCTGCCAAATAAGATGAGTCCAGCCCCGAAATACCAGGCAATTCTCCTCTGAACAAGGAACATGACAACCCCAGACGATCGTTTCGTCCTCCTATGGGCCTCGTCAGTGAGGTGCAGCCACATTTCTCTAAGCACACTGGGCAAGGAGTCCACGTCTGGTTTCCCCCATCACCCATAGGGAGACTTCCCCAGGGTCATAATAATTTGCATACGAAGGATATACACCCTGTTCCAAATTAGTATGCCAATGATATCTTTCTCATTTACCTAAATAATTGATGTAAACAACAGTCAGCATAATTCTCATGTTATCAACTATTAAGAGTACAATTCAAATTTTATTGAACAAACCTCCTTTTTTTTCAAAATAAAAAACTTACAATGCACTGTTCCAAATTATTTCTCACGGTAAGTTTCAAAACACTTTATAGGTTGTAAAGAACTGAAAATTGTTATTTGTTGTGTTTGCAGCATATTTACTGAAATCAAAAGCTATTTCAATCAAACTTTGAACAACATTTTTTTTTTTTAATAATTTTTATTGAGGTAGCAATGACAAACATACAGAAAAATAACATTTGGGGGTCGATCCGATAAAAATCGTCGCCCGCAAAAGCCGGCGACGCCAATATTTACGCTGGTTTGGTATCACATATACGGCGTAACCTAGAAGTTATGCGCGTATATTTCTGCCGTCGCCCGTAGTTTTTTGGGCCATAGGCAGGTATACCAAACCAGCGCAGTTTGGTATCCAATATGCAGCGTAAGGACTTACGTGGCGAAAATGGAGAAATCTTACTCCATTTTCACCTCGCCACAAAAAGCAGCCGTAAGAAGCCTTACGCTGACTATTGGAGCCCGTAACTCCCTAAACTAACTAGAAAAGAAACCTAACACCTAACGCATGCGCAATGTCTTTCTACCTGTCAACCGCGATCTGCTAAATAAAACCTAACACCTAACGCATGCGCAATGTCTTTCTACCTGTCAACCGCGATCTGCTAAATAAAACCTAACACCTAACGCATACGCAATGTCTAGCTACCTGTCAACCGCGATCCCCCCCGAAATCCCTAATAAAGTTATTAACCCCTAAACCGCCGCTCCCGGACCCCGCCACCATCTACATAAACTAACCCCCTACTGTGAGCCCCTAAAACCGCCGCAATATACCTTATCTATCGCCTAATGTGAACCCCTAAAACCGCCGCCATCTACCTTATCTATCCCCTAATCTGACCCCATACACCGCCGCCACCTATATAAAAATTATTAACCACTAATCTAATCCCCCTATACCGCCGCCAGCTATATTAATATTATTAACCCCTAATGTAAGCCCCTTACACCGCCGCCATCTATATTAAAATTATTAACCCCTAATTTAATCTACCTAACCCGCCGCCAGCTATATTATCTATATTAACCCTAAGTATATTATAGTTAATATAGGTATTACATTATATATATTAACTATATTAACCCTAATTATATTAGGGTTCAAATAGTTAATATCGTTATTATATTATATATATATTAAGTATAATAACCCTATCTAACTCTAACATCCTAACTAAACTCTTATTAAAATAAATCTAATATTAATATTATTAATTAAAATATTCCTATTTAAATCTAAATACTTACCTATAAAATAAACCCTAAGATAGCTACAATATAATTAATAATTACATTATAGCTATGTTAGGGTTTATATTTATTTTACAGGTAAATTGTTAATTATTTTAACTAGGTCTAATAGCTATTAAATAGTTATTACCTATTTAATAGCTACCTAGTTAAAATAATTACCCAATTACCTGTAAAATAAATCCTAACCTAAGTTACAAATACACCTACACTATCAATAAATTAAATAAACTACAAATATCTATCTAAAAATATAATTAAATAAACTAAACTAAATTACAAAAAACAAACAAACACTAAATTACAAAAAATAAAAAAAAGATTACAAGATGTTTAAGCTAATTACACCTATTCTAAGCCCCCTAATAAAATAATAAAGCCCCCCAAAATAAAAAAAATTCCCTGCCCTATTCTAAATTAAAAAAAGTTCAAAGCTCTTTACCTTACCAGCCCTTAAAAGGGCCTTTTGTGGGGCATGCCCCAAAGAATTCAGCTCTTTTGCATTTAAAAACATATACAATACCCCCCCCCATTACAACCCACCACCCACATACCCCTATTCTAAACCCACCCAAACCCCCCTTAAAAAAGCCTAACACTACCCCCCTGAAGATCTCCCTACCTTGTCTTCACCACACCGGGCTGAACTCCTCATCCGATTCGGGCGATGTCTTGCTTCAAGCGGCAAAGAAGAATTCTTCCTCCGGCGACGTCTTCCTCCAAGCGGCAAAGAAGAATTCTTCCTCCGGCGACGTCTTCCTCCAAGCGGCAGCAAAGTCTTCTTCCTTCCGACAGCATCTTCCATGAAGCGGCATCTTCAATCTTCTTTCTTCGCTCCGCCACCGCGGAGCATCCATCCCGGCCGACGACTGAACGACGAATGAGGTACCTTTAAATGACGTCATCCAAGATGGCGTCCGCCGAATTCCGATTGGCTGATAGGATTCTATCAGCCAATCGGAATTAAGTTAGAAAAATCTGATTGGCTGATTGAATCAGCCAATCCGATTCAAGTTCAATCCGATTGGCTGATTGGTTCAGCCAATCAATCCGATTGGCTGATTGGTTCAGCCAATCGGATTGAACTTGAATCTGATTGGCTGATTCCATCAGCCAATCAGATTTTTCTAACTTAATTCCGATTGGCTGATAGAATCCTATCAGCCAATCGGAATTTGGCAGACGCCATCTTGGATGACGTAATTTAAAGGTACCTCATTCGTCGTTCAGTCGTCGGCCGGGATGGATGCTCCGCGGTGGCGGAGCGAAGAAAGAAGATTGAAGATGCCGCTTCATGGAAGATGCTGCCGGAAGGAAGAAGACTTTGCTGCCGCTTGGAGGAAGACGTCGCCGGAGGAAGAATTCTTCTTTACCGCTTGGAGGAAGACGTCGCCGGAGGAAGAATTCTTCTTTGCCGCTTGGAGCAAGACATCGGCCGAATCGGATGAGGAGTTCAGCCCGGTGTGGTGAAGACAAGGTAGGGAGATCTTCAGGGGGGTAGTGTTAGGCTTTTTTAAGGGGGGTTTGGGTGGGTTTAGAATAGGGGTATGTGGGTGGTGGGTTGTAATGGGGGGGGGGTATTGTATATGTTTTTAAATGCAAAAGAGCTGAATTCTTTGGGGCATGCCCCACAAAAGGCCCTTTTAAGGGCTGGTAAGGTAAAGAGCTTTGAACTTTTTTTAATTTAGAATAGGGCAGGGAATTTTTTTTATTTTGGGGGGCTTTATTATTTTATTAGGGGGCTTAGAATAGGTGTAATTAGCTTAAACATCTTGTAATCTTTTTTTTATTTTTTGTAATTTAGTGTTTGTTTGTTTTTTGTAATTTAGTTTAGTTTATTTAATTGTATTTTTAGATAGATATTTGTAGTCTATTTAATTTATTGATAGTGTAGGTGTATTTGTAACTTAGGTTAGGATTTATTTTACAGGTAATTGGGTAATTATTTTAACTAGGTAGCTATTAAATAGGTAATAACTATTTAATAGCTATTAGACCTAGTTAAAATAATTAACAATTTACCTGTAAAATAAATATAAACCCTAACATAGCTATAATGTAATTATTAATTATATTGTAGCTATCTTAGGGTTTATTTTATAGGTAAGTATTTAGATTTAAATAGGAATATTTTAATTAATAATATTAATATTAGATTTATTTTAATAAGAGTTTAGTTAGGATGTTAGAGTTAGATAGGGTTATTATACTTAATATATATATAATATAATAACGATATTAACTATATGAACCCTAATATAATTAGGGTTAATATAGTTAATATAGCTGGCGGCGGTGTAGGGGGATTAGATTAGGGGTTAATACATTTATTATAGGTGGCCGCGGTGTAGGGGGATGTAGATTGTAGGCAAAAGAGCAGTTTACTTTGTGACAAAGCCCCGCCAAAAGCCCTTTTAAGGGCTGGCAAAAGAGCTGTTACTTTGGGGCATGCCCCGCAAAAAGCCCTTTTAAGGGCTGGCAAAAGAGCTGTTACGATGGGGCAATGCCACGCAAAAAGCCCTTTTCAGGGCTATTTGTAGGGTTAGACTTAGGTTTAGTGGTAGGGATAGTTTAGTATTTTAGGGGTTGAATAATTTAATATAGATGGCGGCGGGGTAGGGGGATTAGATTAGGGGTTAATACATTTATTATAGGTGGCCGCGGTGTAGGGGGATGTAGATTGTAGGCAAAAGAGCAGTTTACTTTGTGACAAAGCCCCGCCAAAAGCCCTTTTAAGGGCTGGCAAAAGAGCTGTTACTTTGGGGCATGCCCCGCAAAAAGCCCTTTCAAGGGCTGGCAAAAGAGCTGTTACTTTGGGGCAATGCCACGCAAAAAGCCCTTTTCAGGGCTATTTGTAGGGTTAGACTTAGGTTTAGTGGTAGGGATAGTTTAGTATTTTAGGGGTTAGTTTAGTATTTTAGTATTTTAGGGGTTGAATAATTTAATATAGATGGCGGCGGGGTAGGGGGATTAGATTAGGGGTTAATAATTTTAAAATAGATAGCGGCGGGGTAGGGGCTCACTTTAGGGGGTAGGTAAGGTAGATGGCGGCGGTGTTAGGGGCTCACTTTAGGGGGTTATAGATTTAATATAGCTGGCGCCGGTTTAGGAGTTAATAACTTTATTAGGTAGCGGCGGTTAAGGGGTTAATACATATTTTATTGTTAGGCTAGTGAGGGGGGATAGCGGATAGAGGGTTAGACGTGTCGGGCTATGTTAGGGAGGCGTGTTAGACAGTGTGGGTGATTTAGACTTTAGTCAGGTTTTGTAGGCGCCGGCAGTTTCTAACGTGCCGCAAGTCACTGGTGACGCCAGAAACTTGTACTTGCGCAGATTTCTGGACATCGCTGGTTTATCAGACTTACGGCACGTTAGCATCTGACGGCGCAGTATATGGGATAGCTCGAGTTGTGAGCTGAAACTGCGGGCGACGCCGGTTCCCTCGCTTGCGCCGCAAACTGCGATCTATATCGGATCGTGCCCTTGAATGGCAAAATGCCT
The DNA here is from genome assembly GCF_027579735.1 of Bombina bombina. Classification (NCBI taxonomy): domain Eukaryota; kingdom Metazoa; phylum Chordata; class Amphibia; order Anura; family Bombinatoridae; genus Bombina; species Bombina bombina. The sequence goes on from NC_069501.1 coordinate 1,129,415,416, forward strand.
AAACAAATACATCAGTTTTCAAATATCTAATACATAGACATGTCCTAGGTAATATGTTTAGTGATGGATCCTAAGAATAGGAGCAATTGGCCCTACTAGGCACCTCTTTTATATTTTTATATACCAGCTTGTGGAAACAATTATCTAACCAATATATCATGTGAGACCAATATTTCTCTTTAGTAAGTCCAAATAAAAAAAAGTAGGCCTCTAGGTGTCCACTTAATAAACATCTATTTATAATAGTAGATAATATTACAAACGTTAATTCTCCCCAAAAGAGCCTAAGGGGTCTCTTCACCCTCTTATGACCCTAAGGCTCCCCGGGCCCAGGTGGCCTATCACCCATCATAACTAGTAGTATGGGTCATCCTTATATTAATGCATATTGTCCCACCCCTCCTCCTCCTCCATATTGTACCACCCTCCCAGACCCCACTGGGTCAATTTAAGTCAACAATAACTATCAATAAAAAGCCCTAACGTCTATGAAATCTTAGGGGTCTGAGGGATGGAAACATGCTTCATTTTAGTTAGCACACATTTCCGGGAATTCAGAGTGGGAACCAAGCACCACTTGACTGTGCCCAAAGGGGCCCCAGGGCACAGGGAGATTATGGGGTTGCAATAAACTCATATCATGAATAATATTCCCAAGCAACAGAGCAAATATAGTGAGAATAAGGATATAAGGATAAAGAGCTCTGAGCCTCGGATGTGGCAGAGACTACTTAACTCTGCCTTTATATGCAGAGGGCTTAGGAAGTCCCCTAACCACAAATTTGTACAATGGGGGGCAGAGCCAGCACTAGACAAAACTCCCCCCCTCCCCCCAGAGCAAAAGGAAGCATGAAGAACACAAATATAACAATAACATGAAGAGAACATGTACAAAAAAATATCATAAGTTGCCCAAAGCTGAAATATATCTATTTGAAATAGGCCCAAGCACTTTCCAACCTCCTTTTTATATTATGGTCTCTCTTAGACCTTAGACATCTGCTTTACAGAATATAGGAGGTTCAAGTTATTTCAGCATCCTAAATCTATTTAGTCCTATAAATACACTGTAGGGCAGTACATTGTCTAAGCGTATATTTTAAAGTGATAGCTTTGCAATCCCTAAAAACATCTATAGCATATGCTGTTTGGCATCACTAAAGTGGCTAGTAAGTGGTTAACATTTCTCATTTTAAGCTCCCAACCGTAGACAAATCAAAATATGGGGGGGGGGGGGTGAGCGGGGTGGACCGCAAAGTAAACGGGAAAGCAAAATAAAATAAAAAGTGGGTTACTGGCAGAAGGGAGTCATACTTAGTAGCATACCTCCCTAGTCTAAAAAGGTATGTGGTATTAAGTTTGAGAGTTGCAGTGCTCATATTTCACAAGTAACTTTGTATGCATAGATCAAGCTGCATATGCAAATGCCCCCATGACAAACTGCTGGAACACATACAGAGGGCCATTCCATACCCATCTAACTCCTTTCCCATAAGGGATACTGGAAAGCTTTCATTAACATATAATACAATAAGTCACCTATATAGAGATATATAAGGCATGTATAAACGGTATCTATTTAATTTAGTTAGGAAAAGGGATCAAAGCAAATAAATCTGCTATGATCTGGAGAGCAATGTGCCATGCCTCACCGTCCCGGCCGCAGACAGAGAGGACCTATAGCACATATATGTAAAGAGGGAAGATCTCAAAGGTGACATATGACCATTCACTCTGATACCCATTCCCAAAAATATGGTAACCTATATAACACATTATGGGATGGTAGGCATAGATATTTGAATATAATTATGACCTATTCATAATCTGCATATGAACATCACACTACTTTGAAAGTATATATATATATATATATATATATATATATATATATATATATATATATATATATACGGGCAGAAGTACAAGGGTAATATCAAAAACATCAAGTCATTAGCATTAGCAAAGCACTGATTAGAGAAGTAGAGCGCAGTATATTACAGACCAGAGACTAACAGAATCTGTTGACAATAGCTGCCTCTCCCAAACTGGAGAAAGCAAGTACCGTCAACCTATTCCAGACCTAGGGTAATAGTAAGAAGATGTCATTATCTCTATGCAATGTAGGTCAGTTCCATCAAGCCGGCAACCCGGTGTGGGGAAATGCACCCCAGCAGCGTATATATGAACTGTCCACTCAATAGCGATTGTTCCAGCCACAGACCAGTTAATGCCCGGCGAAATCACCAGTGCGGGCTCTGAAGCATTCGGCAACCACTCACGGGTGGTATTTACCAAAAGTGGAATAGCGCCCTTTTTTTTAAATCTAAGTCAAACGAGCCAGCCAAAGGTACGCCTTGGATCTGCATCTCAATCTTCTCCTCCCCAGAGCAGATTGCTGCGTTAGTTTCCTGCATAATAATTTGCTGATCTGCAAGCGGCTGCTGTACATCTCCCATGTGAGTTGCACACCCAAGTAGCGTGGCTGAGGGCAGGAGAATTCTGTCTAGCCTATCGCAGATAATCCTGTTCCGTTCTGCCATGAGGGCTACAAAGCCAGTTAGGAGGTCTTCCATATCAGGTGGTTTCCCGGAAAATCTGAAGTTTCTAGTCGAGACGACAAACTAAGTCACAGCACTGTGAGTCAGAGCTCCGTCCGGCACTTTAGACTAGGCCTCCTTCCTCCCCAAAGCTTGTGACATCACAAAAAAATAATGGCGCTTTACTCTCCAATTGTCTTGTCACCTCCCGGGCAAACCATGGAGCCCTCTCAAATGTAGCTTCACCTACTAGTGGTCTGTAGTTGGTGATAGATGGATGGGAGCTAGTAATAAGCTGGGTGCAGGGTAAAAACTCGCTGGTCTCCTTCTCCAGTTAATCCACCCTGCAGTAGGTGATCCGACATTAGAAAGATAGCAGGAGGACCACAATCCTGTATAGCCTAAATCTGCTAGCACTAACAAAGGTCCAACCAGCGCTTTTCTGCCCACAAAAACTGACTTTTGGCTTTTAAATGAGATAATATTCAAGAGCTCTGCTTAGTTGCATCCTGTCTCTCCCCTAGCTGGCTCTGCCCCCCTTTGAACAACATTTTAACAAACATTTTAACAGGTCATGTTACATTTTAACATAGGACCCCTTATTTGATAGCAGCTTCACAAGTCTTGCATCCATTGAACTCGTGAGTTTTTGGACAGTTTCTGCTTGTCAAAATAGCCTCCCAGAGCTTTTGTTTGGATATAAACTGCCTCCCACAATCATAGATATTTTGCTTAAGGATGCTCCAAAGGTTCTCAATAGGATTGAGGTCAGGGGAGGATGGAGGCCACACCATGACTTTCTCTCCTTTTATCCCCATAGCAGCCATTGATGCAGAGGTATCTTGTGTTATTTTTTGAAGTTCTTCGGGGTAAAAGTTACCTTCGATAGACTCATCAGCTAAATCTTTCACTTTGTAAATCCTCTTGTATTCAGACCATCAATTATAAAAATTTCATCTGTGAAATTTTGCTCATAACCTTTTGTGAACGTGGCCTTATGTTTCAAAATCCTGACGTGGTCACCGATTTTTAAAACAGGTTTAACCTTTTTAGTTTTTGGAGAGGAACCGTAAATATTTTTCCAGACGACGAGTGAATTTTATTGCGTCACTTCTACTGGTTTACAACGTATGGTTCTGTGGTATGTATTATTATAACTATGAATCAACTTGTTCAATATGTTTATATATCTGTGTGTGTTGTGATGTGTAAAATAGCGACACATTCTAGTCTTTAAAGTACGGTTAAATCGTTCTACGATTGCTGCTTTAACACAGTTGTTTGCGACAAAATGTTGAATTTTAATTTTTTTTCAATAACTTCTGTACTGTTCCATTTAAAAATTCTTTGCCTTTATCAGTCTGTATTTTCATAGGTACACGACCATCTTTGAATATTGTTTCAAACCCCTTTGCGATGCTTGGTCTAGTTTTATTATGTAATCCAACGCCCCAAGCATATTTAGAAAAACAATCTATAACGGTTAGAATATACTTTATACCGTCATTATATTTATGGTAATCTATCATGGACACCAGGTCAGCTTGCCATTGTATATCTAAAGAAGGTGCATATATTTTATTTCTTTCAAAAATACATCTGGCTGGTTTATGTAGCGTATAAACATCTTGCTGATTTAAAAATTTTACAATTTTTTTTCTGTTGAATCCATATTTTTTAGCTGCTTTGTACAGATTTTCAACACCACCTAATGACCGGGGGTTTGTAGGATTATGATATAATTCTCTTAATACAAGTCCACGAATGCCATTAGACTCCATTCTTTATGCAGTATACAGCTAGTTTTTTTCATAAAACATTGATTTAAATGATTTTTACGAAATACGTGTGAGATATTAGTCTGTTTTGAGTAAAATACATGTCCTAACATGCCACGTAACATTTTTGTGACAAAAAGATAAGTCCTGGCACGCCTCATTGTTTTTGGTTAAAAGACACGCCCCTAACATAATGTTAGAATTTCTGGCAAAAGACAAGTCCTGACATGCCTTATTAAACCTATTGAACATTGTAGAGGATATATATATTAAGATTTTATATCCCCTTTTAAAAGAACACAATATCAAAGTATAATTTACACATTTTTTAATTAAATAACATTAAACTTTATAGTCTTTTATAAAGCTCCTAATCAACAATATCAAAATAATTACGCTTAATAACCTCTTATAACCTTTTAATCCAAATCCTAATAAATATACATATCAATTTTATATCAAATTTGTATTAAAAACACTTTTTTAATATCGATTTTATATCAAATTTGTATCAAAATCCCCTTTTTATATCAATTTTATATCAAATTTATATAAAAAAGGGGCGTAAAAGTGGGAGTGGAAAGGGGCGGGTTTAGGGGAGGAGAAAGGGGCGTGCCCACCTGTCGAAAAAGTTTGACATAACCTCCATACTCTTACTACTGTCTTTAGATCCGGATTTTATTTTGCAGCGTGATATCTTCATTGAGTTTTCTGATCCTGTAAAAGGGCCATGAGGTATTTCACCTGCACAAATCAGTGATTCTTAGTGTCCGGTGATTTTATTACTGAGCTGGTTTGCAAATAACACCTAGATTACAAGTTTTGCGTTCGGGTTTTAACACTGAAAAAATTGCCATTTCAGCGTAATAACCGGAATAGCTGTACCACAAGCATTTTAGTCTGTAACACAGCGTCAGTCCCGCACTCAAAAAATTACGTTTTTGCATGGTATTTCCATAGCGCCGGTATTACAAGTTTTGCGGTGAGCCTAAAATGCTTGCGTTACAGCCTATACCGACATGATCCGTTCCGCAATCTGAGACCAGTAGTTATGAGTTTTGCGCCACAAAACTGTTACACAAAACTCATAACTAAAGTGTTACAAAGTACACTAACACCCATAAACTGCCTATTAACCCCTACACCTAGGCCCTCCCTTATCGCAAAAACACTATAATAAAGATATTAACCCCTAATATGCCGCTCCCGACATCGCCGCAACTAAATAAAGCTAATAACCCCTAAACCTCTGGCCTCCTACATCACTGCCACTAAATAAACCTATTAACCCCTAAACTGACAGCCCCCCACATTGCAAAAAAATAATTAAACTATTAACCCCTAAACCTAACAACCCCCTATCTTAAAATAAATAAAAACTTACCTGGGAAATTAAAAAAAACTAAGTTTAAACTATAAATTAAACTAACATTACTATTATACTAACATTACTATTATACTAACATTAAAATAACTATCAATTAAATAAATTAAATTACACATTAAAAAACCTAGCACTACTAAAAAAATAATTCTACAATTACAAAAAATAAAAAATACTAAATTACAAAAAATAATAAACACTAAATTACGAAAAATAACAAACAAAATTATGCAAAACAAAAACAATTACACCTAATCTAATAGTCCTATAAAAATAAAAAAAGCCCCCCCCCCAAAAGAACACAGCCTACAATAAACTACCAATAGCCCTTAAAAGGACCTTTTGTAGGGCATTGGCTAAAGAAATCAGCTCTTTTACCTGAAAAAAAAATACAAAGACCCCCCAACAGTAAAACCCACCACCCAACCAACCCCCCAAAATAAAAAACCTAACTCTAACAAAAACATAAGCTACCGATTGCCCTGAAAAAGGGCATTTGTATGGGCATTGCCTTTAAAAGGACATTCAGCTCTTTTCTTTGCTCTGAAAAGGGCATTTAGCTCTTTTAAGAAAGCCCAAATCCCTAATCTAAAAAAAAAACCCACTCAAAAAAAGTTTAAAAAAACCTAGCACTAACCCCCGATGATCCACTTACAGTTTCATAAGTCTGGACATTCAGGCGGCAAAGTCTTCATCCAGGCGGTGAAGTCTTTATCCAGGCGGCGAGGTCTTCTTCCATCCAGGTGGTGTCTTCTATCTTCATCCAGGCAGCATCTTCTATCTTCATCCCGGCGGTGCGGAGCGGGTCCATCCTGAAGCATCCTCTACATACAGTCACCGCTGTATACTAAATCTTCAATGCAAGCCAATAGGATAAGAACTACTGAAATTCTATTGACTATTCAAATCAGCCAATAGAATTTCAGTAGCTCTTATCCTATTGGCTGATTTGAAAAGCCAATAGGATTTCAGGAACTCTCATCCTATTGGCTGATTTGAATTTCAAAAATCAAATCAGGGCAAGAAAAAGAGGTGAATACCCCTTTTCAAGGCAAGGGGTAGCTTATGTTTTTGTTAGAGTTAGGTTTTTTATTTTGGGGGGTTAGTTGGGTAGTGGGTTTTACTGCTGGGGGGTCTTTGTATTTTTTCAGGTAAAAGAGCTGATTTCTTTAGGGCAATGCCCTACAAAAGGCCCTTTTAAGGGCTATTGATAGTTTATTGTAGGCTAGGGTTTTTTTATTTTGGGGGGGGGCTTTTTTATTTTTATAGGGCTACTAGATTAGGTGTAATTGTTTTTATTTTGGATAATTTCGTTTGTTATTTTTTGTAATTTAGTATTTTTTATTTTTAGTATTATTTAATTTTTTTTTAGTAGTGTTAGGTTTTTTTTAAAGTGTAATTTATTTTATTTAAATGAAAGTTATTTTAATTTTAATATAAATGTTCAATTTATAGTTTAAAGTTTTTTTTAATTTCCCAGGTACGTTTTTATTTATTTTAAGATATGGATCTTGTAATTTTAATTTAAAGTTAGGTGGTTGTTAGGTTAAGGGGTTAATAGTTTAATTACATTTTTTGCCATGTGGGGGACTGTCAGTTTAGGGGTTAATAACTTTATTTAGTGGCGGCGATGTTGGTGTGCGGGGGAATAGGGGTTAATAACTTTATTATAGTGGCTGTGATGTCTGGGAGTGGCAGAATAGGGGTTAATAACTTTTATTAGGGGCAGCAATGTTGGGAGCGGCAGATTAGGGGTTAATAACTTTATTTAGGTGTCAGTGATGTTGGGGATGGCAGATTAAGGGTGTTTAGACTTGGGGTTTATGTTAGGGTGTTTGGTTTAAATGTAACTTTTATTTCCACATAAACATCAATGGAGTTGCGTTACGGAGCTTTTTATTCCGGGATTGCAGGTGTTAGTTTTTTTCTAACCCTCTCTTCCCATTGATGTCTATGGGGAAAGCGTGCACAAGCACGTCAAAGCAGCACTTGAATTTTATGCGGTATGGCGCTCATCACCACCATATCGCACACAGAAGGCGGTTTTTCAAAAACTTGTAATGGCAGCGCTATGGAGGGTGAAATAATGCAACTTTTGTTGCGTTCGTTTCGCACCCTTTATAGCACAAAACGTGTAATCTAGGTGTAAGAAAATTGTTTTGTTTTTTTTTGTTTTTTTTACTTGTCAAATACTTTATTTATAAAAACCTTTCAATGTGATGCTTTATAAAACATATCTGATCCTCTTCCTCTGGCTGGAGATTTTATTTTGATAACGATTTTCATGAACTGTTCAGAGACTGTAAATGAGTTGTTTCTATGTAATCTTTGTTAATCAGTCGTATTAGTTTATTATTTTCACATCAGTTCTCTGCTCTTCAATGTCTTCAGTTTTAACTTACACTCTGAGCTGCTTTATTTATTACAAAGGTATTTACATGGTTTTATTTTGTCTGTGAATTAATTTTGCTTTTAATATATGTAAAGCGATCTATATTTCTATCTATTATCTTCTTAAATGGTAGATTACATACTCCTCCCCCCCGTGTGCTGCCTCGGTGTTTATACTCAGACACTACATTACAAACACCCCCTGTGTGTTGCCTCAGTGTTTATACTCTGGGCAGTACATTACAAACTCCCCCCTTGTGTGCTGCCTCAGTGTTTATACTCTGGGAAGTACATTACAAACTCCCCCCATGTGTGCTGCCTCGGTGTTTATACTCAGACACTACATTACAAACACCCCCTGTGTGTTGCCTCAGTGTTTATACTCTGGGAAGTACATTACAAACTCCCCCCTTGTGTGCTGCCTCAGTGTTTATACTCTGGGAAGTACATTACAAACTCCCCCCTGTGTGCTGCCTCAGTGTTTATACTCAGGCACTACATTACAAACACCCCCTGTGTGTTGCCTCAGTGTTTATACTCTGGGAAGTACATTACAAACTCCCCCCTTGTGTGCTGCCTCAGTGTTTATACTCTGGGAAGTACATTACAAACTCCCCCCCCGTGTGCTGCCTCGGTGTTTATACTCTGGGAAGTACATTACAAACTCCCCCCATGTGCTGCCTCAGTGTTTATACTCAGGCACTACATTACAATCTCCCCCTGTGTGTTGCCTCAGTGTTTATACTCAAGCACTACATTACAATCTCCCCCTGTGTGTTGCCTCAGTGTTTATACTCTGGGCAGTACATTACAAACTCCCCCCATGTGCTGCCTCAGTGTTTATACTCAGGCACTACATTACAATCTCCCCCTGTGTGTTGCCTCAGTGTTTATACTCAGGCACTACATTACAATCTCCCCCTGTGTGTTGCCTCAGTGTTTATACTCTGGGCAGTACATTACAAACTCCCCCCATGTGCTGCCTCAGTGTTTATACTCAGGCACTACATTACAAACTCCCCCCTGTGTGCTGCCTCAGTGTTTATACTCAGGCACTTCATTACAATCTCCCCCTGTGTGTTGCCTCAGTGTTTATACTCTGGGCAGTACATTAAAAACTCCCCCCATGTGCTGCCTCAGTGTTTATACTCAGGGCAGTACATTACAAACTCTCCCCCTGTGTGCTGCCTCAGTGTTTATACTCAGGGAAGTACATTACAATCTTCCCCCTGTGTGCTGCCTCAGTGTTTATTTTCTGGGCAGTACATTACAAACTCCCCCTCTGTGTGCTGCCTCAGTGTTTATTTTCTGGGCAGTACATTACAAACTCTCCCCCTGTGTGCTGCCTCAGTGTTTATACTCAGTCAGTACATTACAAACTCTCCCCCTGTGTGCTGCCTCAGTGTTTATACTCAGGGCAGTACATTACAAACTCCCCCCATGTGTGCTGCCTCAGTGTTTATACTCAGGGCAGTACATTACAAACTCCCTCCCTGTGTGCTGCCTCAGTGTTTATAGTCAGGCAGTACATAAAAAACTCCCCCTTGTGTGCTGCCTCATTTTTTATACTCAGGGCAGTACATTACAAACTCCCCCCTGTGTGCTGCCTCAGTGTTTATACTCAGGGCAGTACATTACAACCCCCCCCATGTGTGCTGCCTCAGTGTTTATACTCAGGGCAGTACATTACAAACGCCCCCTGTGTGCCACCTCAGTGTTTATACTCAGGCAGTACATTAAAAACTCCTCCCTGTGTGCTGCCTCAGTGTTTATACTCTGGGAAGTACATTACAAACTTCCCCTCCTGTGTGCTGCCTCAGTGTTTATACTCAGGGCAGTACATTAAAAACTCCCCCCCCCCCCCGTGTGCTGCCTCAGTGTTTATACTCAGGGCAGTACATTACAAACTCCCCTCTGTTTGCTGCCTCAGTGTTTATTTTCTGGGCAGTACATTACAAACTCTCCTCCTGTGTGCTGCCTCAGTGTTTATACTCAGTCAGTACATTACAAACTCCCCCTGTGTGCTGTCTCAGTGTTTATACTCAGTCAGTACATTACAAACTCCCCCTGTGTGCTGTCTCAGTGTTTATACTCAGTCAGTACATTACAAACTCCCCCTGTGTGCTGTCTCAGTGTTTATACTCAGTCAGTACATTACAAACCCCTCCTGTGTGCTGCCTCAGTGTTTATACTCAGGGCAGTACATTACAAACTCCCCCTGTATGCTACCTCACGCCTAGATTTAGAGTTTTGCGGTAGCCGTCAAAACCAGCGTTAGAGGCTCCTAACGCTGTTTTTTACCGCCCGCTGGTATTTAGAGTCAGTCAGGAAAGGGTCTAACGCTCACTTTGCAGCCGCGACTTTTCCATACCGCAGATCCCCCTACGCCATTTGCGTATCCTATCTTTTCAATGGGATCTTTCTAACGCCGGTATTTAGAGTCTTGGCTGAAGTGAGCATTAGAAATCTAACGACAAAACTCCAGCCGAAGAAAAAAAAACAGGAGTTAAGAGCTTTTTGGGCTAACGCCGGTTCATGAAGCTCTTAACTACTGTGCTCTAAAGTACACTAACACCCATAAACTACCTATGTACCCCTAAACCGAGGTCCCCCCACATCGCTGCCACTCGATTAAATTTTTTTAACCCCTTATCTGCTGACCGCACACCGCCGCCACCTATGTTATACTAATTTACCCCTAATCTGCTGCCCCTAACACCGCCGACCCCTATATTATATTTATTAACCCCTAATCTGCCCCCCACAACGTCGCTGCCTGCTACCTACAATAATTAACCCCTAATCTGCCGACCGGACCTCACCGCTACTATAATAAAGTTATTAACCCCTAATCCGCCTCACTCCCGCCTCAATAACCCTATAAGAAATAGTATTAACCCCTAATCTGCCCTCCCTAACATCGCCGACACCTAACTTCAAGTATTAACCCCTAATCTGCCGACCGGACCTCACCGCTACTCTAATAAATGTATTAACCCCTAAAGCTAAGTCTAACCCTAACACTAACACCCCCCTAAATTAAATATAATTTAAATCTAACAAAAAAAATTAACTCTTATTAAATAAATTATTCCTATTTAAAGCTAAATACTTACCTGTAAAATAAACCCTAATATAGCTACAATATAACGAATAATTACATTGTAGCTATTTTAGGATTTATATTTATTTTACAGGCAACTTTGTATTTATTTTAACGAGGTACAATAGCTATTAAATAGTTAATAACTATTTAATAGCTACCTAGTTAAAATAATTACAAAATTACCTGTAAAATAAATCCTAACCTAAGTTACAATTAAACCTAACACTACACTATCAATAAATTAATTAAATACAATACCTACAAATAAATACAATTAAATAAACTAACTAAAGTACAAAAAATAAAAAAGAACTAAGTTACAAAAAATAAAAAATATTTACAAACATTAGAAAAATATTACAACAATTTTAAACTAATTACACCTACTCTAAGCCCCCTAATAAAATAACAAAGCCCCCCAAAATAAAAAAATGCCCTACTCTATTCTAAAATTAAAATAGAAAAGCTATTTTACCTTACCAGCCCTTAAAAGGGCCATTTGCGGGGCATGCCCCAAAGAATTCTGCTCTTTTGCCTGGAAAAAAAGCATACAATACCCCCCCCCCCCATTACAACCCACCACCCACATACCCCTAATCTAACCCAAACCCCCCTTAAATAAACCTAACACTAAGCCCCTGAAGATCTTCCTACCTTATCTTCACCACACCGGGTACCACCGATCCGTCCTGGCTCCGATGTCTTGATCCAAGCCCAAGCAGGGGGCTGAAGACATCCATCCTCCGGCTGAAGTCTTGATCCAAGCGGCAAATGAAGAAGTCCATCTTCGGGCAGAAATCTTCATCCTATCCGGGCAGAAGAGGACATCCGGACCGGCAAACATCTTCATCCAGGCGGCATCTTCTATGTTCTTCCATCCGATGACAAGCGGCTGATCTTGAAGACCTCCGGCGCGGATCCATCCTCTTCTTCCGACGACTAGACGACGAATGAAGGTTCCTTTAAGGGACGTCATCCAAGATGGCGTCCCTCGAATTCCGAATGGCTCATAGGATTCTATCAGCCAATCAGAATTAAGGTAGGAAAATTCTGATTGGCTGATGGAATCAGCCAAAGTTCAATCCGATTGGCTGATCCAATCAGCCAATCAGATTGAGCTTGCATTCTATTGGCTGTTCCGATCAGCCAATAGAATGTGAGCTCAATCTGATTGGCTGATTGGATCAGCCAATCGGATTGAACTTGAATCTGATTGGCTGATTCCATCAGCCAATCAGAATTTTCCTACCTTAATTCCGATTGGCTGATAGAATCCTATCAGCCAATCGGAATTCGAGGGACGCCATCTTGGATGACGTCCCTTAAAGGAACCTTCATTCGTCGTCTAGTCGTCGGAAGAAGAGGATGGATCTGCGCCGGAGGTCTTCAAGATCAGCTGCTCGTCATCGGATGCAAGAACATAGAAGATGCGGCTTGGATGAAGATGTTTGCCGGTCCGGATCTACTCTTCTGCCCGGATAGGATGAAAAATTCCGCCCGAAGATGGAATTCTTCAGCCGCCGCTTGGATCAAGACTTCAGCCGGAGGATGGACGTCACTCTTCAGCCCCCGCTTGGGCTTGGATGAAGACTTCGGAGGCTCTTCTGGACCGATCGGTGAACCCGGTGTGGTGAAGACAAGGTAGGGAGATCTTCAGGGGCTTAGTGTTAGGTTTATTTAAGGGGGGTTTGGGTTAGATTAGGGGTATGTGGGTGGTGGGTTGTAATGTTGGGGGGGGTATTGTATGTTTTTTTTTTACAGGCAAAAGAGCTGAATTCTTTGGGGCATGCCCCGCAAATGGCCCTTTTAAGGGCTGGTAAGGTAAAAGAGCTTTTCTATTTTAATTTTAGAATAGGGTAGGGCATTTTTTTTATTTTGGGGGGGTTTGTTATTTTATTAGGGGGCTTAGAGTAGCTGTAATTAGTTTAAAATTGTTGTAATATTTTTCTAATGTTTGTAAATATTTTTTTCTTTTTTGTAACTTAGTTCTTTTTTATTTTTTGTACTTTAGTTAGTTTATTTAATTGTATTTATTTGTAGGTATTGTATTTAATTAATTTATTGATAGTGTAGTGTTAGGTTTAATTGTAACTTAGGTTAGGATTTATTTTACAGGTAATTTTGTAATTATTTTAACTAGGTAGCTATTAAATATTAAATAACTATTTAATAGCTATTGTACCTGGTTAAAATAATTACAAAGTTGACTGTAAAATAAATATTAATCCTAAAATAGCTACAATATAATTATAATTTATATTGTAGCTATATTAGGGTTTATTTTACAGGTAAGTATTTAGCTTTAAATAGGAATAATTTATTTAATAAGAGTTAATTTATTTCGTTAGAATAAAATTATATTTAACTTAGGGGGGTGTTAGGTTTAGACTTAGCTTTAGGGGTTAATAAATTTAATAGAGTAGCAGTGAGGTCCGGTCGGCAGATTAGGGGTTAATACTTGAAGTTAGGTGTCGGTGATGTTAGGGAGGGCAGATTAGGGGTTAATACTATTTCTTATAGGGTTATTGAGGTGGGAGTGAGGCGGATTAGGGGTTAATAACTTTATTATAGTAGCGGCGAGGTCCGGTCGGCAGATTAGGGGTTAATAAGTGTAGGTAGGTGTCGGCGACGTTGGGGGGGCAGATTAGGGGTTAATAAATATAATATAGGGGTCGGCGGGGGTTAGGGGCAGCAGATTAGGGGTACATAGCTATAACGTAGGTTGCGGCGGTGTACGGAGCGGCAGATTTAGGGGTTAAAAAAATATGCAGGTGTCAGCGATAGCAGGGGCGGCAGATTAGGGGTTAATAAGTGTAAGGTTAGGGGTGTTTAGACTCGGGGTACATGTTAGGTTGTTAGGTGCAGACATAGGAAGAGTTTCCCCATAGGAAACAATGGGGCCGCGTTAGGAGCTGAACACTGCTTTTTTGCAGGTGTTATGTTTTTTTTTCAGCTCAAACTGTCCCATTGTTTCCTATGGGGATATCGTGCACGAGCACGTTTTTGAAGCTGGCCGCGTCCGTAAGCACCGCTGGTATTGAGAGTTGCAGTGGCGGTAAATTATGCTCTACGCTCCTTTTTTGGAGCCTAACGCAGCCATTCTGTGAACTCTAAATACCAGCGGTATTTAAAAGATGCGGCCAAAAAAAAGCATGCGTAGCTAACGCACCCCTTCTAACGCAAAACTCCAAATCTAGGCGACTGTGTTTATACTCAGGCAGTACATTACAAACCCCTCCTGTGTGCTGCATCAGTGTTTATACTCAGGCAGTACATTACAAACCCCTCCTGTGTGCTGCATCAGTGTTTATACTCAGTCAGTACATTACAAACTCCCCCTGTGTGCTGCATCAGTGTTTATACTCAGGGCAGTGCATTACAAACCCCTCCTGTGTGCTGCCTCAGTGTTTATACTCAGGGCAGTACATTACAAACCCCTCCTGTGTGCTGCCTCAGTGTTTATACTCAGGGCAGTACATTACAAACCCCTCCTGTGTGCTGCCTCAGTGTTTATACTCAGGGCAGTACATTACAAACCCCTCCTGTGTGCTGCCTCAGTGTTTATACTCAGGGCAGTACATTACAAACTCCCCCTGTGTGCTGCCTCAGTGTTTATACTCAGTCAGTACATTAATAACTCCCCCTGTGTGCTGTCTCAGTGTTTATACTCAGTCAGTACATTACAAACCCCTCCTGTGTGCTGCCTCAGTGTTTATACTAAGTCAGTACATTACAAACTCCCCCTGTGTGCTGTCTCAGTGTTTATACTCAGTCAGTACATTACAAACTCCCCCTGTGTGCTGCCTTAGTGTTTATACTCAGTCAGTACATTACAAACTCCCCCTGTGTGCTGTCTCAGTGTTTATACTCAGTCAGTACATTACAAACTCCCCCCCCCCCCCCCCTGTGTGCTGCCTAAGTGTTTATACTCAGGGCAGTACATTACAAACTCCCCCCCCCGTGTGCTGCCTCAGTGTTTATACTCAGGGCAGTACATTACAAACTCCCCCCTGTGTGCTACCTCAGTGTTTATACTCAGGGCAGTGCATTACAAACTCCCCCCTGTGTGCTGCATCAGTGTTTATACTCAGTCAGTACATTACAAACTCCCCCCTGTGTGTAGCCTCAGTGTTTATACTCAGGGCAGTACATTACAAACTCCCCCCTGTGTGTTGCCTCAGTGTTTATACTCAGGGCAGTACATTACAAACTCCCCACTGTGTGCTACCTCAGTGTTTATACTCAGTCAGTACATTACAAACTCCCCCCTGTGTGCTACCTCAGTGTTTATACTCAGGGCAGTGCATTACAAACTCCCCCCTGTGTGCTGCCTCAGTGTTTATACTCAGTCAGTACATTACAAACTCCCCCCTGTGTGCTACCTCAGTGTTTATACTCAGGGCAGTGCATTACAAACCCCTCCTGTGTGCTGCCTCAGTGTTTATACTCAGGGCAGTACATTACAAACTCCATGAGGCCATGAGACAGCTATCAGATCCAAAACAATATTCTAAATCTTCAACTGACGAATTTTATAAATCTCATAATGAATTACTCTTCATGTTAAATGATGCACGAAGAAATAATTTGATTACAAGTCATGAGTTTGGTTTTTTATATAACCATAAACCTAAGATACCAGTATTCTACTGGACCCCTAAGCTTCATAAATCTCTTACCAATCCTCCGGGACGTCCCATAATATCAGGGATAGGAGGTCCTACGGAAGGAATCAGTAAATATGTTGACCGATTTTTGCAGCCCTTTGTTAATGATCTTCGTACTTTCGTACAAGATTCAACAAATGTTATAAAAAAACTTGATGGGATCAATGTTCAGGTGGACACTATTCTAGTGTCCCTGGACGTTGAATCCCTATACTCCTCTATCCCGCATGATGTTGGCCTCAAAACATGTGAAGAATTTCTTAATACAAGGGGTCTTGGTTATAAAAAACATACAAAATTTGTAATTGACCTGTTGAAATTTGTGCTGGACAATAATATCTTCATCTTTGATGCAAAATGCTACAAACAGAGACAAGGTACTGCCATGGGAGCCACATGTACACCAACTTACGCCTGCTTACATCTTGGTGGATGGGAGAACCAGATTGTTTTTGGTGAACACTCGGATGTGGTTGGTGCACATGTGGCCCTCTGGATCAGATATGTAGACGATATCTTGCTATTATGGGATGGTACTGAGGACAAGTTGACGAAATTCATTTCTCTTTTGAACTCTAACGACCGTAACATTTTCCTTACCTGTAACTATGACCTAAACTCAATTAATTTTTTGGATCTGAAAATTAGCAAAAAAGATGGGAAAATTGAGACAGAAGTCTTTCGGAAATCCACGGCAACCAATAGCCTCCTCCTGGGATCGAGTCACCACCCCACAAATTTGAAAAAAGGCATTCCTTATGGACAATTTCTGCGGCTTCGCAGAATATGTTCCGATGATAAAACCTTTAAAATACAAGCAAAAGAGATGGTGGCCCGATTCCACGACAGAGGCTATGCTAAAAGGTGTGTTAAGAGAGCTCTTTATAGAGCCTCCCAAAACCAAAGAAAAGACCTGTTATACAAAAGAAAAAATATGGATGATAAAACTGAAGAAAATAAGATCAGGTTTATTACTAAATACAATGCCCATTGGAGCAAAGTAAAAGACACCTTAAATAGAAATTGGCAACTACTAACTAATGACACAACACTACATCAATATGTAGGAGACTATCCCCAAATGACTGCAAGGCGATGCAGTAATTTAAAAGACATTCTGGTTAAAAGTGAATTTAATAAAGTCGCAACATACAACTGGTTGGAACAAAATGCACAGAAAATTGTAGGCAGTACACCATGTGGCCACTGTGTCTGCTTTCAATATATGCAGAGAAATAAAACTTTCGATACGAATACAGGGCATACATATAAAATTAACTCTTTCATTAACTGTTCCACTAAAGGAGTCATCTATCTACTTTATTGCTCCTGTAAAAGTTTTTACGTTGGTAAAACTTTTAGAGAACTCCGTTCTCGAATCTCAGAACATAGGGACGACATTAAAGACTGCAATATTGACAGCCCAGTAGCAAGACATTATGTTCAATTCCATGAATCAAAAACCGATGACCTGTACTTCATCGGAATTGAATCTGTAAAACTCAGCATGCGTGGCGGGGATATTGATAATATCCTGCTACGTAAAGAAACAAAATGGATATATAAACTTAACACCTTAGCACCTTATGGTCTAAATGAAAAACTAGAGTTTGCTTCATTTTTAGGCTAATCCTCTGCCGGTGAATGCACATCTCTTTTGTAATAATGTGGTCAGTGATAGTATCAAAATTATGAATTGAAATGAATGGCGTAATTTCAATATGAATAAATGTAACTTATATCATGTAACTCAAACATATATATATATAGTATTAAAGTAATAAATTAGTTGAATGTAAATTCTTTTAGTGTATTGAATGAAAGCATGAGTGCGTGAGTGTTAATCTAAAATGTATCCCTATAAATAACCTTTTGCTGTTCTGGTCTCTAAGAGAATAAATTGTTGCGATAAGTATCAAAGCCGGCATTCTAGCCGTCTTGAGTGACAGACTTCTCCGCTAATGGCAACAATCCCTTATGCAGCCAAATTCCCATAAATCAGCTTAGCCACTGACGTGACGTCAGCACCCGGAAGAAGATCCATGCTGCTTCAAAGAAAGGAGTGAAATGAGCTCTAAGACTCGTCGGTTTGCAGCACTTTTGTCAGAGGATCCTTGGTTTGCTCGTGGTCTACCCCAAGTCTACCCCAGAAGACATTACGTTATGGGAGCAACCGCTGAGGGAAGAGCAACCGCGTGAAAAAGACAGGTATCGAAGTGAACTGTTATTCATAACACCTCTCCCCTTTACTATTTGTGTACCTGTGAAAAAGACGCGGCAAGGTTAAGCTCTCCTTGCTCACAGACGCTCTAACGTAATCATATTCAACTATACACATAGGGGTATAGACTCTACTCACCTGGCTTGTGTATTTTGGGGACACGTACTACATCTTTGGATTACAAATATATGCAATTGATACATGCATTATTATTAAGAACATTTATCCATTTTTGCATACTGGTGCACCAGTCTCCCTCACGGCCAATTTGTTATTTTTTATGCAACCGGGAGATCCCCTGTATGTATGTATTTGTATGTTTGGAAGTTTGGATGTATGTAGCGAAGTTTTATTAAACTTTTTTGTACTTTAAGAATCTGCTATATTTTCTTTATTTTACTACATACAGTTGTGCTTGTTTTTGCCTAGACTTTTAGAAACTTGTATTTTAGGTTTCAACTCTCTTTTTCACGTTGTTATATATTTATCTTTCTAGGATGCACCTGTACATCTTGAATGATTAATTAGAGTGCTACTTACCTAACTTTTGTTGTACATTACAAACTCCCCCTGTGTGCTGCCTCAGTGTTTATACTCAGTCAGTACATTAATAACTCCCCCTGTGTGCTGTCTCAGTGTTTATACTCAGTCAGTACATTACAAACTCCCCCTGTGTGCTGTCTCAGTGTTTATACTCAGGGCAGTGCATTACAAACTCCCCCTGTGTGCTGCCTCAGTGTTTATACTCAGTCAGTACATTACAAACTCCCCCTGTGTGCTGCCTCAGTGTTTATACTCAGTCAGTACATTACAAACTCCCCCTGTGTGCTGTCTCAGTGTTTATACTCAGGGCAGTGCATTACAAACTCCCCCTGTGTGCTGTCTCAGTGTTTATACTCAGTACATTACAAACTCCCCCTGTGTGCTGTCTCAGTGTTTATACTCAGTACATTACAAACTCCCCCTGTGTGCTGCCTCAGTGTTTATACTCAGTCAGTACATTAATAACTCCCCCTGTGTGCTGTCTCAGTGTTTATACTCAGTCAGTACATTACAAACTCCCCCTGTGTGCTGTCTCAGTGTTTATACTCAGGCAGTACATTACAAACTCCCGCTGTGTGCTGTCTCAGTGTTTATACTCAGTACATTACAAACTCCCCCTGTGTGCTGTCTCACGCCTAGATTTAGAGTTTGGCGGTAGCCGTCAAAACCAGCGTTAGAGGCTCCTAACGCTGGTTTTTACCGCCCGCTGGTATTTAGAGTCAGTCAGGAAAGGGTCTAACGCTCACTTTCCAGCCGCGACTTTTCCATACAGCAGATCCCCCTACGCCAATTGCGTATCCTATCTTTTCAATGGGATCTTTCTAACGCCGGTATTTAGAGTCTTGGCTGGAGTGAGAGTTAGAACTCTAACGACAAAACTCCAGCCGCAGAAAAAAGCCAGGAGTTAAGAGCTTTTTGGGCTAACGCCGGTTTATAAAGCTCTTAACTACTGTGCTCTAAAGTACACTAACACCCATAAACTACCTATGTACCCCTAAACCGAGGCCCCCCCACATCGCCGCCACTCTATTAAAAATGTTTAACCCCTAATCTGCCGACCGCACACCGCCGCCAGCTACGTTATCCCTATGTACCCCTAATCTGCTGCCCCTAACACCGCCGACCCCTATATTATATTTATTAACCCCTAATCTGCTGCTCCCAACGTCGCCTCCACCTACCTACACTTATTAACCCCTAATCTGCCGACCGGACCTCACCGCCACTATAATAAATGTATTAACCCCTAATCCGCCTCACTCCCGCCTCAATAACCCTATAATAAATAGTATTAACCCCTAATCTGCCCTCCCTAACATCGCCGACACCTAACTTCAAGTATTAACCCCTAATCTGCCGACCGGACCTCACCGCTACTCTAATACATTTTTTAACCCCTAAAGCTAATTCTAACCCTAACACTAACACCCCCCTAAGTTAAATATAATTTAAATCTAACGAAATAAATTAACTCTTATTAAATAAATTATTCCTATTTAAAGCTAAATACTTACCTGTAAAATAAACCCTAATATAGCTACAAAATAAATTATAATTATATTGTAGCTATTTTAGGATTAATATTTATTTTACAGGCAACTTTGTATTTATTTTAACCAGGTACAATAGCTATTAAATAGTTAATAACTATTTAATAGCTACCTAGTTAAAATAATTACAAAATTACCTGTAAAATAAATCCTAACCTAAGTTACAATTAAACCTAACACTACACTATCAATAAATTAATTAAATAAAATACCTACAATTATCTACAATTAAACATAACACTTCACTATCAATAAATTAATTAAATACAATACCTACAAATAAATAAAATTAAATAAACTAACTAAAGTACAAAAAATAAAAAATATTTACAAACATTAGAAAAATATTACAACAATTTTAAACTAATTACACCTACTCTAAGCCCCCTAATAAAATAACAAAGACCCCCAAAATAAAAAAATGCCCTACCCTATTCTAAAATTAAAATAGAAAAGCTCTTTTACCTTACCAGCCCTTAAAAGGGCCCTTTGCGGGGTATGCCCCAAAGAATTCAGCTCTTTTGCCTGTAAAAAAAAAAACATACAATACCCCCCCCCAACATTACAACCCACCACCCACATACCCCTAATCTAACCCAAACCCCCTGAAGAGTGACGTCCATCCTCCGGCTGAAGTCTGGATCCAAGCGGCAGCTAAAGAATTTCATCTTCGGGCAGAAGTCTTCATCCTATCCGGGCAGAAGAGTCAATCCGGACCGGCAAACATCTTCATCCAAGTCACATCTTCTATGTTCTTCCATCCGATGACGACCGGCTCCATCTTGAAGACCTCCTGCGCACATCCATCCTCTTCTTCCGACGACTAGACGACGAATGAAGGTTCCTTTAAGGGACGTCATCCAAGATGGCGTCCCTCGAATTCCGATTGGCTGATAAGATTCTATCAGCCAATCAGAATTAAGGTAGGAAAATTCTGATTGGCTGATGGAATCAAGTTCAATCCGATTGGCTGATCCGATCAGCCAATCAGATTGAGCTCCGCATTCTATTGGCTGGAATGCGAGCTCAATCTGATTGGCTGATCGGATCAGCCAATCGGATTGAACTTGAATCTGATTGGCTGATTCCATCAGCCAATCAGAATTTTTCTACCTTAATTCCGATTGGCTGAATCCTATCAGCCAATCGGAATTCGAGGGACATCATCTTGGATGACGTCATTTAAAGGAACCTTCATTCGGACTTAGGACGTCGCAAGAAGAGGATGGATCCGCGCCGGAGGTCTTCAAGATGGAGCCGGTCGTCATCGGATGGAAGAACATAGAAGATGCGGCTTGGATGAAGATGTTTGCCGGTCTGGATCGACTCTTCTGCCCGATAGGATGAAGACTTTGGAGCCTCTTCTGGACCTCTTCAGCCGCCGCTTGATAGAAGACTGCAGCCGGATGATGGATCTCCAGCCCCCGCTTGGGCTTGGATGAAGACTTCGGAGCCTGGAGCGATCGGTGATACCTGGCATGGTGAAGACAAGGTAGGAAGATCTTAAGGGGCTTAGTGTTAGGTTTATTTAAGGGGGGTTTGGGTTAGATTAGGGGTATGTGGGTGGTGGGTTTTAATGTTGGGGGGGTATTGTATGGGGTTTTTACAGGCAAAAGAGCTGAATTCTTTGGGGTATACCCCGCAAAAGGCCCTTTTAAGGGCTGGTAAGGTAAAAGAGCTTTTCTATTTTAATTTTAGAATAGGGTAGGGCATTTTTTTATTTTGTGGGGCTTTGTTATTTTATTAGGCGGCTTAGAGTAGGTGTAATTAGCTTAAAATTGTTGTAATATTTTTATTATGTTTGTAATTAATTTTTTTTTTTTTGTAATTTAGCTTTTTTTATTTTTTGTACTTTAGTTAGTTTATTTAATTGTATTTATTTGTAGGTATTTTATTTAATTTATTTATTGATAGTGTAGTGTTAGGTTTAATTGTAGATAATTGTAGGTATTTTATTTAATTAATTTATTGCTAGTGTAGTGTTAGGTTTAATTGTAACTTAGGTTAGGATTTATTTTACAGGTAATTTTGTAATTATTTTAACTAGGTAGCTATTAAATAGTTCTTAACTATTTAATACCTATTGTACCTGGTTAAAATACATACAAAGTTGCCTGTAAAATAAATATAAATCCTAAAATAGCTACAATATAATTATTATTTATATTGTAGCTATATTAGGGTTTATTTTACAGGTAAGTATTTAGCTTTAAATAGGAATAATTTATTTAATAAGAGTTAATTTATTTTGTTAGATTTAAATTATATTTAACTTAGGGGGGTGTTAGGGTTAGGGTTAGACTTAGCTTTAGGGGTTAAAAAATTTATTAGAGTAGCGGTGAGGTCCGGTCGGCAGATTAGGGGTTAATACTTGAAGTTAGGTGTCAGCGATGTTAGGGAGGGCAGATTAGGGGTTAATACTATTTCTTATAGGGTTATTGAGGCGGGAGTGAGGCGGATTAGGGGTTAATAACTTTATTATAGTAGCGGTGAGGTCCGGTCAGCAGATTAGGGGTTAATAATTGTAGGTAGCTGGCGGCGACGTTGTGGGGGGCAGATTAGGGTTTAATAAATATAATATAGGGGTCGGTGGTGTTAGGGGCAGCAGATCAGGGGTACATAACATATGTAGGTTGCGGCGGTCTACGGAGCGGCAGATTAGGGGTTAAAAATAATATGCAGGGGTCATTTCCCAGTTGCTAAAAATTATCTCCGGGTTCCTAAAATCAATGCCATATCTGTAATCTATTGTGCAAAAGGATGGCATATGTGGTGTTTCATGCTGTTGTGCCTGTTGAGGGTCGTGGGCCATCGTATAAAAAGGCTGAAGGAGAACGACCTGTACTGGGTGTCCAAGCATGTTTTTTGTTCAATTTCCTGGTTCATAAAAATTATCTCCGGGTTCCTAAAATCGATGCCATATTTGTAATCTATTGTGCAAAAGGATGGCATATGTGGTGTTTCCTGTTGTTGTTTCTGTTGAGGGTCCGGGACACTCTTATAAAAAGGCTGAAGGAGAACGAAGTGTACTGGTTGTCCAAGCATCTTTTTCCATCTCCCGGTTCCTAAAAATTATCTCCGGGTTCCTAAAATGGATGCCATACCTGTACTTTATTGTGCAAAAGGATGGCATATGTGGTGTTTCATGCTGTTGTTTCTGTTGAGGGTCCTGGATCCTCTTATAAAAAGGCTGAAGGAGAACGACCTGTACTGGGTGTCCAAGCATGGTTTTTTTGTTCAATTTCCCGGTTCCTAAAAATTATCTCCGGGTTCCTAAAATCAATGCCATATCTGTAATCTATTGTGCAAAAGGATGGCATATGTGGTGTTTCATGCTGTTGTGCCTGTTGAGGGTCGTGGGCCATCGTATAAAAAGGCTGAAGGAGAACGACCTGTACTGGGTGTCCAAGCCTGTTTTTTGTTCAATATTCCCGGTTCCTAAAAATTATCTCCGGGTTCCTAAAATCAATGCCCTATCTGTAATCTATTGTGCAAAAGGATGGCATATGTGGTGTTTCATGCTGTTGTGCCTGTTGAGGGTCGTGGGCCATCGTATAAAAAGGCTGAAGGAGAACGACCTGTACTGGGTGTCCAAGGACGTTTTTGTTCAATTTCCCGGTTCATAAAAATTATCTCCGGGTTCCTAAAATGGATGCCATACCTGTACTTTATTGTGCAAAAGGATGGCATATGTGGTGTTTCATGCTGTTGTTTCTGTTGAGGGTCCTGGATCCTCTTATAAAAAGGCTGAAGGAGAACAACCTGTACTGGGTGTCCAAGCATGGTTTTTTTGTTCAATTTCCCGGTTCCTAAAAATTATCTCCGGGTTCCTAAAATCAATGCCATATCTGTAATCTATTGTGCAAAAGGATGGCATATGTGGTGTTTCATGCTGTTGTGCCTGTTGAGGGTCGTGGGCCATCGTATAAAAAGGCTGAAGGAGAATGACCTGTACTGGGTGTCCAAGCCTGTTTTTTGTTCAATATTCCCGGTTCCTAAAAATTATCTCCGGGTTCCTAAATCAATGCCCTATCTGTAATCTATTGTGCAAAAGGATGGCATATGTGGTGTTTCATGCTGTTGTGCCTGTTGAGGGTCGTGGGCCATCGTATAAAAAGGCTGAAGGAGAACGACCTGTACTGGGTGTCCAAGGACGTTTTTGTTCAATTTCCCGGTTCATAAAAATTATCTCCGGGTTCCTAAAATCGATGCCATATCTGTAATCTATTGTGCAAAAGGATGGCATATGTGGTGTTTCCTGTTGTTTCTGTTGAGGGTCCGGGACACTCTTATAAAAAGGCTGAAGGAGAACGAAGTGTACTGGTTGTCCAAGCATCTTTTTCCATCTCCCGGTTCCTAAAAATTATCTCCGGGTTCCTAAAATGGATGCCATACCTGTACTCTATTGTGCAAAAGGATGGCATATGTGGTGTTTCATGCTGTTGTTTCTGTTGAGGGTCCTGGACCCTCTTATAAAAAGGCTGAAGGAGAACGACCTGTACTGGGTGTCCAAGCATGGTTTTTTGTTCAATTTCCCGGTTCCTAAAAATTATCTCCGGGTTCCTAAAATCAATGCCATATCTGTAATCTATTGTGCAAAAGGATGGCATATGTGGTGTTTCATGCTGTTGTGCCTGTTGAGGGTCGTGGGCCATCGTATAAAAAGGCTGAAGGAGAACGACCTGCACTGGGTGTCCAAGCCCGTTTTTTGTTCAATATTCCCGGTTCCTAAAAATTATCTACGGGTTCCTAAAATCAATGCCCTATCTGTAATCTATTGTGCAAAAGGATGGCATATGTGGTGTTTCATGCTGTTGTGCCTGTTGAGGGTCGTGGGCCATCGTATAAAAAGGCTGAAGGAGAACGACCTGTACTGGGTGTCCAAGCACGTTTTTGTTCAATTTCCCAGTTCATAAAAATTATCTCCGGGTTCCTAAAATCGATGCCATATCTGTAATCTATTGTACAAAAGGATGGCATATGTGGTGTTTCCTGTTGTTTCTGTTGAGGGTCCGGGACACTCTTATAAAAAGGCTGAAGGAATACGAAGTGTACTGGTTGTCCAAGCATCTTTTTCCATCTCCCGGTTCCTAAAAATTATCTCCGGGTTCCTAAAATGGATGCCATAGCTGTACTCTATTGGGCAAAAGGATGGCATATGTGGTGTTTCATGCTGTTGTTTCTTTTGAGAGTCCTGGACCCTCTTATAAAAAGGCTGAAGGAGAACGACCTGTACTGGGTGTCCAAGCATGTTTTTTTTGTTCAATTTCCTGGTTCCTAAAAATTATCTCCGGGTTTCTAAAATCGATGCCATACCTGTACTCTATTGTTCCAAAGGATGGCATATGTGGTGTTTCCTGCTGTTGTTTTTGTTGAGGGTCCGGGACCCTCTTATAAAAAGGCTGAAGGGAAACGAAGTGTACTGGTTGTCCAAGCATCTTTTTCCATCTCCCGGTTCCTAAAAATTATCTCCGGGTTCCTAGAATG
This sequence comes from Bombina bombina, assembly GCF_027579735.1. NCBI lineage: Eukaryota > Metazoa > Chordata > Amphibia > Anura > Bombinatoridae > Bombina > Bombina bombina. The sequence goes on from NC_069501.1 coordinate 1,129,441,083, forward strand.
GATGCCATACCTGTACTCTATTGTGCAAAAGGATGGCATATGTGGTGTTTCCTGCTGTTGTTTCTGTTGAGGGTCCTGGACCCTCGTCTAAAAAGGCTGAAGGAGAACGACCTGTACTGGGTGTACTGTCCAAGCATCTTTTTCCATCTCCCGGTTCCTAAAAATTATCTCCGGGTTCCTAAAATCGATGCCATACCTGTACTCTATTGTTCAAAAGGATGGCATATGTGGTGTTTACTGCTGTTGTTTCTGTTGAGGGTCCGGGACCCTCTTATAAAAAGGCTGAAGGAGAACGAAGTGTACTGGTTGTCCAAGCATCTTTTTCGATCTCCCGGTTCCTAAAAATGATCTCCGGGTTCCTAAAATGGATGCCATACCTGTACTCTATTGTGCAAAAGGATGGCATATGTGGTGTTTCATGCTGTTGCTTCTGTTGAGGGTCCTGGACCCTCTTATAAAAAGGCTGAAGGAGAACAACCTGTACTGGGTGTCCAAGCATGGTTTTTTGTTTAATTTCCCGGTTCCTAAAAATTATCTCCGGGTTTCTAAAGTCAATGCCATATCTGTAATCTATTGTGCAAAAGTATGGCATATGTGGTGTTTCCTGCTGTTGTTTCTGTTGAGGGTCCGGGACCCTCTTATAAAAAGGCTGATGGAGAACGACCTGTACTGGGTGTCCAATACATTTTTTGGTTCAATTTCCCGGTTCCTAAAAATTATCTCCGGGTTTCTAAAATGGATGCCATACCTGTACTCTATTGTTCAAAAGGATGGCATATGTGCTGTTTCCTGCTGTTGTTTCTGTTGAGGGTCCTGGACCCTCGCCTAAAAAGGCTGAAGGAGAACCACCTGTACTGGGTGTACTGTCCAAGCATCTTTTTCCATCTCCCGGTTCCTAAAAATTATCTCTGGGTTTCTAAACTCAATGCCATACCTGTACTGGATTATTCAAAAGGATGGCATATGTGGTGTTTCCTGCTGTTGTTTCTGTTGAGGGTCCGGGACCGAGACCCTCGTATAAAAAGGCTGAAGGAGAACGAAGTGTACTGGGTGTCCAATCATGTTTTTTTTTCAATTTCCCGGTTCCTAAAAATTATCTCTGGGTTCCTAAAATCGATGCCATACCTGTACTCTATTGTGCAAAAGGATGGCATAGGTGGTGTTTCATGCTGTTGTGTCTGTTGAGGGTCCTGGACCCTCGTCTAAAAAGGCGGCAGGAGAACGACCTATACTGGATGTCAAAGCATCTTTTTCCATCTCCCGGTTCCTAAAAATTATCTCTGCGTTCCTATAATCGATGCCATACCTGTACTCTATTGTGCAAAAGGATGGCATATGTGGTGTTTCATGCTGTTGTGCCTGTCGAGGGTCCGGGACCCTCGTATAAAAAGGCGGAAGGAGAACAACCTGTACTGGATGTCAAAGCATCTTTTTCCATCTCCCGGTTCCTAAAAATATCCCCGGGTTCCAATAATCGATGCCATACCTGTACTCTATTGTGCTAAAGGTTGGCATATGTGGTGTTTCATTCTGTTGTTTCTGTTGAGGGTCCGGGACACTCGTATAAAAAGGCTGAAGGAGAACGACCTGTACTGGATGTCAAAGCATCTTTTTCCGTCTCCCGTTTCCTAAAAATTATCTCCGGGTTTCTATAGTCGATGCCATACCTGTACTATATTATGCAAAAGGATGGCATAGGTGGTGTTTCATGCTGTTGTGCCTGTTGAGGGTCCTGGACCCTCGTATAAAAAGGCGGAAGGAGAACGACCTGTACTGGATGTCAAAGCATCTTTTTCCATCTCCCGGTTCCTAAAAATGATCCCCGGGTTCCAATAATCGATGCCATACCTGTACTCTATTGTGCTAAAGGATGGCATATGTGGTGTTTCATTCTGTTGTTTCTGTTGAGGGTCCGGGACACTCGTATAAAAAGGCTGAAGGAGAACGACCTGTACTGGATGTCAAAGCATCTTTTTCCATCTCCCGGTTCCTAAAAATTATCCCCAGGTTCCAATAATCGATTCCATACCTGTACTCTATTGTGCTAAAGGATGGCATATGTGGTGTTTCATTCTGTTGTTTCTGTTGAGGGTCCGGGACACTCGTATAAAAAGGCTGAAGGAGAACGACCTGTACTGGATGTCAAAGCATCTTTTTCCATCTCCCGTTCCTAAAAATTATCCCTGGGTTCCAATAATCGATGCCATACCTGTACTCTAATGTGCTAAAGGATGGCATATGTGGTGTTTCATGCTGTTGTGCCTCTTGAGGGTCCTGGACCCTCATCTAAAAAGGCGGAAGGAGAATGACCTGTACTGGATGTCAAAGCATCTTTTTCAATCTCCCGGGTCCTAAAAATTATCTCCGGGTTCCTATAATCGATGCCATACCTGTACTCTATTGTGCAAAAAGATGGCATAGGTGGTGTTTCATGCTGTTGTGCCTGTTGAGGGTCCTGGACCCTCGTATAAAAAGGTGGAAGGAGAATGACCTGTTGTGATAATTTTGTCTCACCAAACTTCAGAGATTTATAATAAAAAATAAAATAAATGGAATGTAGCTCTATTCTTGTAGACAGCAAGTAAATATAACTTAATATACTAGCATGCACAAGGTGAGCATTTACTTTTAGTAATTGAAATGAAAAGTATGGTTTATACCTCTATGAATGATAATAATAAATCTTATGAGAAAAACTTAATAAGCTTCTAAAATATAAGCAATGATTCCTTAATATTATCAAGAAAGAAAAAATGAGAAAAAATCCTTTATATTCAGGATAAGAAATGAGTTGATAAAGTTCAATTCTAGATAAAGTAATGTTCAAGTATCTTTCCTTAAGTTTCACGCACTCACACAAACACTCTAAAATATATATACAATGTTCCAACACACACGCAATATTGAACAGCAAGGAGGAGGTTAATTCAGTGTAATACAGCTCAGGTAAGTAATGACACTTAGCGTTATATTTGGAAACCTTAAACTTTGTATACAATACGATACCAATACCAGCGTGGTGACAAGACCAGATTTCCCCAGAAGCGATGGTGTAGCGTGGAGAGCGGTATTAACAGCAGAGTAAGTGCTAAACCGGAGAATATTAGAGAGCGGCGTTCCGGTAGCAGCTTGTGTGAGTGCGGCTTCAGCCGCGTGTGATAGAGTTCCGGTAGCGTAGGAATATGATTAGAAGTCTCAGTCCAAAAGGAATCAGGAAAGAAGTGCAGCAAACTTTGAGATACAAACAGCCTTCAAAAATAAAAATACTTAAGACCTGAAAGGGAAAAATAAACTGCTTGGAATGAGCAGTAGCACAGGATGAGAGAATCCACTTTAATTTTCAGGCACTGAGTAATGGAAAAGCACTTCCTTAAATAGGAGGAAGTGCTGATAGTCAGAAAGTCTTAAAGGGATATCACACCTGTACTGGATGTCAAAGCATCTTTTTCCATCTCCCGGTTCCTAAAAATTATCCCCGGGTTCCAATAATCGATGCCATACCTGTACTCTATTGTGCTAAAGGATGGCATATGTGGTGTTTCATTCTGTTGTTTCTGTTGAGGGTCCGGGACACTCGTATAAAAAGGCTGAAGGAGAACGACCTGTACTGGATGTCAAAGCATCTTTTTCCATCTCCCGTTCCTAAAAATTATCCCTGGGTTCCAATAATCGATGCCATACCTGTACTCTATTGTGCTAAAGGATGGTATATGTGGTGTTTCATGCTGTTGTGCCTCTTGAGGGTCCTGGACCCTCATCTAAAAAGGCGGAAGGAGAATGACCTGTACTGGATGTCAAAGCATCTTTTTCAATCTCCCGGGTCCTAAAAATTATCTCCGGGTTCCTATAATCGATGCCATACCTGTACTCTATTGTGCAAAAAGATGGCATAGGTGGTGTTTCATGCTGTTGTGCCTGTTGAGGGTCCTGGACCCTCGTATAAAAAGGTGGAAGGAGAATGACCTGTTGTGATAATTTTGTCTCACCAAACTTCAGAGATTTATAATAAAAAATAAAATAAATGGAATGTAGCTCTATTCTTGTAGACAGCAAGTAAATATAACTTAATATACTAGCATGCACAAGGTGAGCATTTACTTTTAGTAATTGAAATGAAAAGTATGGTTTATACCTCTATGAATGATAATAATAAATCTTATGAGAAAAACTTAATAAGCTTCTAAAATATAAGCAATGATTCCTTAATATTATCAAGAAAGAAAAAATGAGAAAAAATCCTTTATATTCAGGATAAGAAATGAGTTGATAAAGTTCAATTCTAGATAAAGTAATGTTCAAGTATCTTTCCTTAAGTTTCACGCACTCACACAAACACTCTAAAATATATATACAATGTTCCAACACACACGCAATATTGAACAGCAAGGAGGAGGTTAATTCAGTGTAATACAGCTCAGGTAAGTAATGACACTTAGCGTTATATTTGGAAACCTTAAACTTTGTATACAATACGATACCAATACCAGCGTGGTGACAAGACCAGATTTCCCCAGAAGCGATGGTGTAGCGTGGAGAGCGGTATTAACAGCAGAGTAAGTGCTAAACCGGAGAATATTAGAGAGCGGCGTTCCGGTAGCAGCTTGTGTGAGTGCGGCTTCAGCCGCGTGTGATAGAGTTCCGGTAGCGTAGGAATATGATTAGAAGTCTCAGTCCAAAAGGAATCAGGAAAGAAGTGCAGCAAACTTTGAGATACAAACAGCCTTCAAAAATAAAAATACTTAAGACCTGAAAGGGAAAAATAAACTGCTTGGAATGAGCAGTAGCACAGGATGAGAGAATCCACTTTAATTTTCAGGCACTGAGTAATGGAAAAGCACTTCCTTAAATAGGAGGAAGTGCTGATAGTCAGAAAGTCTTAAAGGGATATCACACCTGTACTGGATGTCAAAGCATCTTTTTCCATCTCCCGGTTCCTAAAAATTATCCCCGGGTTCCAATAATCGATGCCATACCTGTACTCTATTGTGCTAAAGGATGGCATATGTGGTGTTTCATTCTGTTGTTTCTGTTGAGGGTCCGGGACACTCGTATAAAAAGGCTGAAGGAGAACGACCTGTACTGGATGTCAAAGCACCTTTTTCCATCTCCCGGTTCCTAAAAATTATCTCCGGGTTCCTAAAATCGATGCTCCTTTCAGGCAGGCCAGCTCTTTGCATACCAGCCCACAGATTCTGTAACAGATCTCTCTTGCAGGTAGAATTGCAGCAAAAATGCAGGGTCAGAACCACTGCAACTGGTATACCTGAAAGAATCAGACGGTCCCAGACCACATGTATGTCCTATTGTTGTACTTTGTTAGTATAATTATAGATCATGATGGCCATATAGACCTCCCCCGATAGGTGGGAGTAACAGGGATGAAAGTGCTAAGCATAGTACTACTTAACACAACCTTACCATGGGTCCCATGAACGCATGTTTTATTATTATAATTTGTAAGGGTAATCATGCAGGCCATATAGACCTCCCCCGATAGGGGGAGTAAGAGGGATTAAACTGTACTACTTAACACAACCTTGTTACCGTAGGTCCCAGACCACATGTCAGATTGTTGTACTTTGTTAGGCTAATTATATATCATGCCGGCCATATACACCTCCCCCGATAGGGGGAGTAACTGGTATTAAACTGCTAAGAATAGTCCTACTTAACACAACCTTACCATGGGTGTCAGACCGCATGTCTTATTGTTATACTTTGTAAGGGTAATTATATATCATGCAGGCCATATAGACCTCCACCAAAAGGGGGAGTAACAGGGATGGAAATGCTAAGAATAGTACTACTTAACACAACCTAGTTACCATGGGTCCCAGCCCACATGTTTTATTTTTATACTTTGTCAGGGTAATTATATATCTAACAAATCTATCTATTTATCTTCTATCGATTCTATCTAACTATCACTCTATGTATATCTATCTATCAAATCTATCTATCTCGTGTCCGGACTGTTTTAAGACAGCCACTTGTGTTTAGGCCAAATTTGAAGTAGTAGGACAGACCAATCACAGGGATTAAACTGCTAAGAATAGTACTGCTTAACACAACCTAGTTACCCATGGATCCCAGTCCCAGACCGCATGTCTTGTTGTTATATTTGGTCAGGGTAATCATGCAGGCCATATAGACCTCCCCCGATAGGGGTAGTAACAGGTATTAAACTAATAAGAACAGTACTACTGAAATAAACCTAGTTACCATGGGTCCCAGACCGCATGTTTTATTGTTGTACTTTGTTAGGCTAATCATGATGGCCATATAGACCTCCCCCGATAAGTGGGAGTAACAGGGATGAAAGTGCTAAGAATAGTACTACTTAACACAACCTAGTAACCCATGGGTCCCAGTCCCAGACTGCATGTCTTGTTGTTTTATTTGGTCAGGGTAATCATGCAGGCAATATAGACCTCCCCCAATAGGGTTTGTAATAGGTATTAAACTAATAAGAACAGTACTACTGAAATAAACCTAGTTACCATGGGTCCCAGACCGCATGTTTTATTGTTGTACTTTGTTAGGCTAATCATGATGGCCATATAGACCTCCCCCGATAGGTGGGAGTAACAGGGATGAAAGTGCTAAGAATAGTACTACTTAACACAACCTAGTTACCCATGGGTCCCAGTCCCAGACCGCATGTCTTGTTGTTATATTTGGTCAGGGTAATCATGCAGGCCATATAGACCTCCCCCGATAGGGGTAGTAACAGGTATTAAACTAATAAGAACAGTACTACTGAAATAAACCTAGTTACCATGGGTCCCAGACCGCATGTTTTATTGTTGTACTTTGTTAGGCTAATCATGATGGCCATATAGACCTCCCCCGATAGGTGGGAGTAACAGGGATGAAAGTGCTAAGAATAGTACTACTTAACACAACCTAGTTACCAAGGGACCCAGACTGCGGCCTAGATTTGGAGTTCGGCGGTAAAAGGGCTGTTAACGCTCCGCGGGTTTTTTTCTGGCCGCACCATAAATTTAACTCTGGTATCGAGAGTTCAAACAAATGCTGCGTTAGGCTCCAAAAAAGGAGCGTAGAGCATATTTACCGCAAATGCAACTCTCGATACCAGAGTTGCTTACGGACGCGGCCGGCATCAAAAACGTGCTCGTGCACGATTCTCCCATAGGAAACAATGGGGCTGTTTGAGCTGAAAAAAAACCTAACACCTGCAAAAAAGCAGCGTTCAGCTCTTAACGCAGCCCCATTGTTTCCTATGGGGAAACACTTCCTACGTCTGCACCTAACACTCTAACATGTACCTCGAGTCTAAACACCCCTAACCTTACACTTATTAACCCCTAATCTGCCGCCCCCGCTATCGCTGACCCCTGCATTACACTTTTAACCCCTAATCTGCCGCTCCGTAAACCGCCGCCACCTACGTTATCCCTATGTACCCCTAATCTGCTGCCCTAACATCGCCGACCCCTATGTTATATTTATTAACCCCTAATCTGCCCCCCACAACGTCGCCGACACCTGCCTACACTTATTAACCCCTAATCTGCCGAGCGGACCTGAGCGCTACTATAATAAAGTTATTAACCCCTAATCCGCCTCACTAACCCTATCATAAATAGTATTAACCCCTAATCTGCCCTCCCTAACATCGCCGACACCTACCTTCAATTATTAACCCCTAATCTGCCGACCGGAGCTCACCGCTATTCTAATAAATGTATTAACCCCTAAAGCTAAGTCTAACCCTAACACTAACACCCCCCTAAGTTAAATATAATTTTTATCTAACGAAATAAATTAACTCTTATTAAATAAATGATTCCTATTTAAAGCTAAATACTTACCTGTAAAATAAATCCTAATATAGCTACAATATAAATTATAATTATATTATAGCTATTTTAGGATTAATATTTATTTTACAGGCAACTTTGTAATTATTTTAACCAGGTACAATAGCTATTAAATAGTTAAGAACTATTTAATAGTTACCTAGTTAAAATAATTACAAATTTACCTGTAAAATAAATCCTAACCTAAGATATAATTAAACCTAACACTACCCTATCAATAAAATAATTAAATAAACTACCTACAATTACCTACAATTAACCTAACACTACACTATCAATAAATTAATTAAACACAATTGCTACAAATAAATAAAATTAAATAAACTATCTAAAGTACAAAAAATAAAAAAGAACTAAGTTACAGAAAATAATAAAATATTTACAAACATAAGAAAAATATTACAACAATTTTAAACTAATTACACCTACTCTAAGCCCCCTAATAAAATAACAAAGCCCCCCAAAATAAAAAATTCCCTACCCTATTCTAAAATACAAATATTACAAGCTCTTTTACCTTACCAGCCCTGAACAGGGCCCTTTGCGGGGCATGCCCCAAGAATTTCAGCTCTTTTGCCTGTAAAAAAAAACATACAATACCCCCCCCCCCAACATTACAACCCACCACCCACATACCCCTAATCTAACCCAAACCCCCCTTAAATAAACCTAACACTACCCCCCTGATGATCTTCCTACCTTGTCTTCACCATGCCAGGTTCACCGATCCGTCCTGGCTCCAAGATCTTCATCCAACCCAAGCGGGGGCTAGACATCCACTGAAGAAGTCCAGAAGAGGGTCCAAAGTCTTCCTCCTATCCGGCAAGAAGAGGACATCCGGACCGGCAAACATCTTCTCCAAGCGGCATCTTCTATCTTCTTCCATCCGATGACGACCGGCTCCATCTTGAAGACCTCCAGCGCGGATCCATCCTCTTCTTCCGACGACTAGACGACGAATGACGGTTCCTTTAAGGGACGTCATCCAAGATGGCGTCCCTCGAATTCCGATTGGCTGATAGGATTCTATCAGCCAATCGGAATTAAGGTAGGAATTTTCTGATTGGCTGATGGAATCAGCCAATCAGAATATAGTTCAATCCGATTGGCTGATCCAATCAGCCAATCAGATTGAGCTCGCATTCTATTGGCTGATCGGAACAGCCAATAGAATGCGAGCTCAATCTGATTGGCTGATTGGATCAGCCAATCGGATTGAACTATATTCTGATTGGCTGATTCCATCAGCCAATCAGAAAATTCCTACCTTAATTCCGATTGGCTGATAGAATCCTATCAGCCAATCGGAATTCGAGGGACGCCATCTTGGATGACGTCCCTTAAAGGAACCGTCATTCGTCGTCTAGTCGTCGGAAGAAGAGGATGGATCCGCGCTGGAGGTCTTCAAGATGGAGCCGGTCGTCATCGGATGGAAGAAGATAGAAGATGCCGCTTGGAGAAGATGTTTGCCGGTCCGGATGTCCTCTTCTTGCCGGATAGGAGGAAGACTTTGGACCCTCTTCTGGACTTCTTCAGTGGATGTCTAGCCCCCGCTTGGGTTGGATGAAGATCTTGGAGCCAGGACGGATCGGTGAACCTGGCATGGTGAAGACAAGGTAGGAAGATCATCAGGGGGGTAGTGTTAGGTTTATTTAAGGGGGTTTGGGTTAGATTAGGGGTATGTGGGTGGTGGGTTGTAATGTTGGGGGGGGGGTATTGTATGTTTTTTTTTACAGGCAAAAGAGCTGAAATTCTTGGGGCATGCCCCGCAAAGGGCCCTGTTCAGGGCTGGTAAGGTAAAAGAGCTTGTAATATTTGTATTTTAGAATAGGGTAGGGAATTTTTTATTTTGGGGGGCTTTGTTATTTTATTAGGGGGCTTAGAGTAGGTGTAATTAGTTTAAAATTGTTGTAATATTTTTCTTATGTTTGTAAATATTTTATTATTTTCTGTAACTTAGTTCTTTTTTATTTTTTGTACTTTAGATAGTTTATTTAATTGTATTTATTTGTAGCAATTGTGTTTAATTAATTTATTGATAGTGTAGTGTTAGGTTAATTGTAGGTAATTGTAGGTAGTTTATTTAATTATTTTATTGATAGGGTAGTGTTAGGTTTAATTATATCTTAGGTTAGGATTTATTTTACAGGTAAATTTGTAATTATTTTAACTAGGTAACTATTAAATAGTTCTTAACTATTTAATAGCTATTGTACCTGGTTAAAATAATTACAAAGTTGCCTGTAAAATAAATATTAATCCTAAAATAGCTATAATATAATTATAATTTATATTGTAGCTATATTAGGATGTATTTTACAGGTAAGTATTTAGCTTTAAATAGGAATTATTTATTTAATAAGAGTTAATTTATTTCGTTAGATAAAAATTATATTTAACTTAGGGGGGTGTTAGTGTTAGGGTTAGACTTAGCTTTAGGGGTTAATACATTTATTAGAATAGCGGTGAGCTCCGGTCGGCAGATTAGGGGTTAATAATTGAAGGTAGGTGTCGGCGATGTTAGGGAGGGCAGATTAGGGGTTAATACTATTTATGATAGGGTTAGTGAGGCGGATTAGGGGTTAATAACTTTATTATAGTAGCGCTCAGGTCCGCTCGGCAGATTAGGGGTTAATAAGTGTAGGTAGGTGTCGGCGACGTTGAGGGGGGCAGATTAGGGGTTAATAAATATAACATAGGGGTCGGCGATGTTAGGGGTAGCAGATTAGGGGTACATAGGGATAACGTAGGTGGCGGCGATTTGCGGTCGGAAGATTAGGGGTTAATTATTTTAAGTAGCTTGCGGCGACGTTGTGGGGGGCAAGTTAGGGGTTAATAGATATAATACAGGGGTCGGCGGTGTTAGGGGCAGCAGATTAGGGGTACATAAGTATAACGTAGGTGGCGGTCGGCAGATTAGGGGTTAAAAATTTTAATCGAGTGTCGGCGATGTGGGGGGGACCTCGGTTTAGGGGTACATAGGTAGTTTATGGGTGTTAGTGTACTTTAGGGTACAGTAGTTAAGAGCTTTATAAACCGGCGTTAGCCAGAAAGCTCTTAACTCCTGCTATTTCAGGCGGCTGGAATCTTGTCGTTAGAGCTCTAACGCTCACTGCAGAAACGACTCTAAATACCGGCGTTAGGAAGATCCCATTGAAAAGATAGGCTACGCAAATGGCGTAGGGGGATCTGCGGTATGGAAAAGTCGCGGCTGTAAAGTGAGCGTTAGACCCTTTAATCACTGACTCCAAATACCAGCGGGCGGCCAAAACCAGCGTTAGGAGCCTCTAACGCTGGTTTTGACGGCTACCGCCGAACTCTAAATATAGGCCTGCATGTTTTATTATTATACTTTGTCAGGGTAATTATATATCTATCAAATCTATCTATTTATCTTCTATCGATTCTATCTAACTATCAATCTATGTACATCTATCTATCAAATCTATCTATCTCGTGGCCGGACTGTTTTGAGACAGCCACTTGTGTTTAGGACAAATTTGAAGTAGGAGGACAGACCAATCATCTTCTTCCATCTCCCTGTTCCAAAAATCCAGGCCATATAGACCTCCCCCGATAGTGGGAGTCACAGGTAGTAGTAAACTGCTAAGAATAGTACTACTTAACACACCACGGGTCCCAGACCGCATGTCTTATTGTTATACGCTCTGAGGGAAATTATATATCTTTCAAATCTATCTATTTATCTATCAAATCTATCTAACTATCAATCGTATCTATCAAATGTATATTGCATCTATTGATCTTTGTAATTCCTATCTATCAAATGCATATTGCATCTTTTGATCTATGTAATTCGTATCTATCAAATGTATATTGCATCGATTGATCTATGTAATTCGTATCTATCAAATGTATATTGCATCTATTGATCTATGTAATTTGTATCTATCATATGTATATTGCATCTATTGAGCTATGTAATCTATGTATCTATCTATCAAATCTATCTATCTCGTGGTTGTGCAAATGGACTGTTTGCGGTTGTTTGCGGTGCGTTACACGGAGAGTTTGGTCTGTCACTGTGAAGCGGGCGTAACCCTTACACTACCTGATCGATACAACTTCATACCTGATGTTTTAAAGCACGTTATTCCAAACAATTTAGGAATGTTAGGTGATTTAGGCCCTTTATGGGTTAAAACCAGACTCTGCATCAACTATGTAATTTTCCATGGGAGTTTTGCCATGGATCCCCCTCCAGCATGCCACAGTCCAGGTGTTAGTACCCTTGAAACAACTTTTCCATCACTATTGTGGCCAGAAAGAGTCCTTGTGGGTTTTAAAGTTCACCTGCCTATTGAAGTCAATGGCGGTTCTCGCGGTTCGCCGGTTCGCGAACAATAGCGGAAGTTCGAGTCCGCAGTTTGCGAACTGAAATTTTTAAGTTCGCAACATCACTAGTTGTGACTGGAGTTTATAATAACATCATTTAGCTGACATTATTTAGCTGGCAGTAACTGGCTGTTGCTGCTAATAACCGGTTGTGACTGTAGTTTAGCAATATTTTTTTTATTGTGTGTGTTTGTATTATATATACTCTATGTGTGTGTATGTATACATATATAATGTTTGTGTGTCTACATATATAATATATATTTATGTGTGTGTGTATTTATATATATATATATATATATATATATATATAAATAAAATACGGAAGGGGACTGCACTCTCAGACCGGACCGGGTAAACATCCATGACCCTGCAACATGCTCAGCCCTGAGTGCTCACTGGCACTCACAGGAAGCTGTGCTGTCCCCAGAGTCACAGGGAGTTATTCCCAGACAGGTCTGGGTGCAAGAACCATAGGGAAGAGACACAGGGGAGGGGGGGGGAGAGAGACACAGGGGAGGGGGGGAGAGACACATGGGAGGGGGGGAGAGACACATGGGAGGGGATGGGGAGAGAGACACGGGGGAGGAGGGGAAGAGAGACACAGGGTAAGGAGAGGAGGGGGGGGAGAGAGACACAGGGGAGGGAGGGAGAGAGACACAGGGGAGGGAGGCAGAGAGACATAGGGGGGAGGGGGAAGAGAGACACAGGGGAGGGGAGAGATAGACATAGGGGGGAGGGGGAAGAGAGACACAGGGGATGGGGGAAGAGAGACACAGGGGAGGGGGGAAGAGAGACACAGGGGAGGGGGGAAGAGAGACACAGGGGAGGGGGGAAGAGAGACACAGGGGAGGGGGGGAAGAGAGACACAGGGGAGGGGGGAAGAGAGACACAGGGGAGGGGGGGAAGAGAGACACAGGGGAGGGGGGGAAGAGAGACACAGGGGAGGGGGGAAGAGAGACAAAGGGGAGGGGGGAAGAGAGACACAGGGGAGGGGGGAAGAGAGACACAGGCGAGGGGGGGAGAGAGACACAGGGGAGGGGTGGGAGAGAGACAGGGGAGGGGGGAAGAGAGACAAAAGGGGGGGAGAGACACAGGGGGGGGAAGAGAGACACAGGGGGAGAGAGACACAGGGGGGAGGGGGGGAGAGACACATTAGAGGGGGGGAGAGTGACACAGGGGGGGAGGGGGGAGGGGGGAGAGAGACACAGGGGGAGAGAGACACAGGGGAGGGGGGAGAGACACATGGGAGGGGGGGAGAGAGACACTGTGTAAATCTTCACATAGTTTAGAAGCTGATGGGATGTTTAGCTGCTGAAGGGATGATTAGCTGCTGATGGGATGTTTAGAAGCTGATGGGATGTTTAGAAGCTGATGGGATGTTTAGCTGCTGATGGTATGATTAGCTGCTGATGGGATGTTTAGAAGCTGATGGGATGTTTAGAAGCTGATGGGATGTTTAGCTGCTGATGGGATGATTTGCTGCTGATGGGATGTTAAGAAGCTGATGGGATGATTAGCTTCTGATGGGATGTTTAGAAGCTGATGGGATGTTTAACTGCTGATGGGATGTTTAGAAGCTGATGGGATGTTTAGCTGCTGATGGGATATTTAGCTGCTGATGGGATGATTAGCTGCAACACCAACAACATCCCGCCCTCCCAGGGCCTCTGCGATAACCTCGCAATGTACTTCCACCGCAAGATCGTCGACATCTATGACAGCGTCGCGCCCCAGAACTCACCCACCACTGCCTACCCACCAACTCCCACCGATACCTCACCCAAATACACCACCGCCTACCCCACACTGACCATCTGGATCCCCCTCACCACAGAGGACACCATCAGGATCATGAGATCGATCCACTTCGGAGCACCCTCAGGACCCATGCCCGCATCACATTTTCAACAAAGCGGGTGACACCATTGCCCCCGAGCTCTGCAGCACCATCAACTGCTCCATCGAAACCGGCACCTTCCCGGATGACTGGAAGCACGCATAATTAAAACCCCTACTGAAAAAACCCATGGCTGACCCCAATGATCCGAAGAACTACCGCCCAATCTCTTTGCTCCCCTTTGTGGCCAAAGTCATCGAGAAATCCATCAACGCGCAACTCGTTGACTACATCGAAGCCAACCACACCCTGGACCCCTCCCAATCCGGTTTCAGGAGCAACCACAGCACCGAGACCACCCTCCTCGCCATACTCGACCGAGGAGAGACCGCCGCCCTCATTCTCCTAGACCTCTCAGCAGCATTTGACACTGTCTCCCACCTCACCCTCCGCAACCGACTACACGATGCCGGCATACACGACAAAGCCCTGGAATGGATCACCTCCTTCCTCACCGGCAGAACCCAGAAAGTTAGACTCCCACCCTTCACTTCCAAGCCCACAGAAATCAGCTGCGGTGTACCCCAAGGCTCTTCTCTGAGCCCTACCCTATTCAACATCTACATGGCCCCTCTCTCCGCCATCGCCTGATGACACAACCTCAACATCGTCTCCTATGCCGACGACACCCAGCTAATCATCTCACTCACCAGTGATCCCACCACTGCCAAGAGAAACGTCCACGAAGGGCTGACAGCAGTCGCCACCTAGATGAACTACAACTGCCTAAAGCTGAACGCAGACAAGACCGAAGTCCTCCTCCTCGGTCCCCACCACATCCGCTTGGAATAACTCCTGGTGGCCCACAGCCCTCGGACACCCTCCAACCCCCACCGACCATGCACGAAATCTAGGTGTCATCCTGGACTCATCGCTCTCCATGGACCGGCAAATCAACGCCATCTCTTCTGCATGCTTCCACACACTTCACCTGCTGCAAAAGATCTTCAAATGGATCCCAACCGAGACCAGGAAGGCTGTCACTCACGCCCTCGTCAGCAGCCGACTGGACTATGGTAACGCACTCTACCCCGGCACCACCATCAAGCTCCAAAAGAGACTACAGCGCATCCAGAACTCCTCGGCCAGACTAATCCTTGACATCCCTCGTCAATGCCACATCACCAAATACCTGCGGGACCTGCACTGGCTCCCCATCAACAAAAGAATAACCTTCAAGCTTCTCACCCACGCTTTCAAGGCCCTCCACAACATCGGTCCCGAATACTTGAACCACCGCGTTACCTTCTACACCCCTGCCAGACAACTTCGATCGGCCGACCAAGCCCTCGCAGTCATCCCCCGCATCAGGAAAACCACAGCGGGAGGCAGATCCTTCTCTCACCTGGCTGCCAAGACTTGGAACACCCTCCCGCTGCACCTTAGACAAGCTACCGCCCTAACTAAGTTCAGAAAGGACCTCAAGACCTGGCTCTTCGACTGAACCGCAACCCTCAGCGCCTTGAGACCCTTACGGGTGAATAGCCGTGCTTTACAAGAACCCGATAGATAGATAGATAGATAGATAGATAGATAGATGGGATGATTAGTTGCTGATGGGAGGATTAGCTGCTGATTGGATGTTTAGCTGCTGATGGGATGATTAGCTTTTGAAGGGATGTTTAGCTGCTGATGGGATGTTTAGCTGCTGATGGGATGATTAGCTGCTGATGGGATGATTAGCTTTAGAAGGGATGTTTAGCTGCTGATGAGCTGTTTAGCTGCTGATGGGATGTTTAGCTGCTGATGGGATGTTTAGCTGCTGATGGGATGTTTAGCTGCTGATGGGATGTTTAGCTGCTGATTTAGTTGCAATAACCCGCCCGCCCGCCCTAACCTCCGCCACCAACAGATTGGCTTCTTACATCATCTCCTCACCTAAGAGAAAATGATAATAAGAAGCACAATTAGTATAACAATCCATATAACTTTTTTTGTAGACATTCTACAAAAAGCTAACTAAAAGATTGTCTTGCACCTCTTTATATACCCTGGGTTATTATGACATCACAATGGCAAGATGTGGCACTTTACCATTATTTAGCTGTCAGTGACTGTGACTGTGACTGTGGCTGTGGCTGCTAATAGCAGGTTGTGACTGGAGTTAATAATGACATCATTTAGCTGACATTATTTAGCTGGCAGTAACTGGCTGTTGCTGCTAATAACCGGTGTAGTTTAGCAATTTTTTTTTATTGTGTGCGTTTGTATATATATATATATATATACTCTATGTGTGTGTATGTATACATATATAATGTTTGTGTGTCTACATATACACTGTGTGCAGAATTATTAGGCAAATGAGTATTTTGACCACATCATCCTCTTTATGCATGTTGTCTTACTCCAAGCTGTATAGGCTCGAAAGCCTACTACCAATTAAGCATATTAGGTGATGTGCATCTCTGTAATGAGAAGGGGTGTGGTCTAATGACATCAACACCCTATATCAGGTGTGCATAATTATTAGGCAACTTCCTTTCCTTTGGCAAAATGGGTCAAAAGAAGGACTTGACGGGCTCAGAAAAGTCAAAAATAGTGAGATATCTTGCAGAGGGATGCAGCACTCTTAAAATTGCAAAGCTTCTGAAGCGTGATCATCGAACAATCAAGCGTTTCATTCAAAATAGTCAACAGGGTCGCAAGAAGCGTGTGGAGAAACAAAGGCGCAAAATAACTGCCCATGAACTGAGAAAAGTCAAGCGTGCAGCTGCCAAGATGCCACTTGCCACCAGTTTGGCCATATTTCAGAGCTGCAACATCACTGGAGTGCCCAAAATCACAAGGTGTGCAATACTCAGAGACATGGCCAAGGTAAGAAAGGCTGAAAGACGACCACCACTGAACAAGACACACAAGCTGAAACGTCAAGACTGGGCCAAGAAATATCTCAAGACTGATTTTTCTAAGGTTTTATGGACTGATGAAATGAGAGGTGAGTCTTGATGGGCCAGATGGATGGGCCCGTGGCTGGATTGGTAAAGGGCAGAGAGCTCCAGTCCGACTCAGACGCCAGCAAGGTGGAGGTGGAGTATTGGTTTGGGCTGGTATCATCAAAGATGAGCTTGTGGGGCCTTTTCGGGTTGAGGATGGAGTCAAGCTCAACTCCCAGTCCTACTGCCAGTTTCTGGAAGACACCTTCTTCAAGCAGTAATACAGGAAGAAGTCTGCATCCTTCAAGAAAAACATGATTTTCATGCAGGACAATGCTCCATCACACGCGTCCAAGTACTCCACAGCGTGGCTGGCAAGAAAGGGTATAAAAGAAGAAAATCTAATGACATGGCCTCCTTGTTCACCTGATCTGAACCCCATTGAGAACCTGTGGTCCATCATCAAATGTGAGATTTACAAGGAGGGAAAACAGTACACCTCTCTGAACAGTGTCTGGGAGGCTGTGGTTGCTGCTGCACGCAATGTTGATGGTGAACAGATCAAAACACTGACAGAATCCATGGATGGCAGGCTTTTGAGTGTCCTTGCAAAGAAAGGTGGCTATATTGGTCACTGATTTGTTTTTTGTTTTGTTTTTTGAATGTCAGAAATGTATATTTGTGAATGTTTGAGATGTTATATTGGTTTCACTGGTAAAAATAAATAATTGAAATGGGTATATATTTGTTTTTTGTTAAGTTGCCTAATAATTATGCACAGTAATAGTCACCTGCACACACAGATATCCCCCTAAAATAGCTATAACTAAAAACTACTTCCAAAACTATTCAGCTTTGATATTAATGAGTTTTTTGGGTTCATTGAGAAAATGGTTGTTGTTCAATAATAAAATTAATCCTCAAAAATACAACTTGCCTAATAATTCTGCACTCCCTGTATAATATATATTTATGTGTGTGTGTATTTATATATATATATATATATATATATATATATATATATATAAAATACGGTAGGGGACTGCACTCTCAGACCGGACCGGGTAAACATCCATGACCCTGCAACATGCTCAGCCCTGGGTGCTCACTGGCACTCACAGGAAGCTGTTCTGTCCCCAGAGTCACAGGGAGTTATTCCCAGACAGGTCTGAGTGCAAGAACCATAGGGAAGAGAAACAGGGGAGGGGGGGAGAGAGACACAGGGGGAGGGGGGAGAGACACAGGGGAGGGGGGGAGAGACACATGGGAGGGGGGGAGAGAGACACGGGGGAGGAGGGGAAGAGAGACACGGGGGAGGGGGGGGAGAGAGACACGGGGGAGGAGGGGAAAGAGACACAGGGGAGGGGGCGAGAGAGACACAGGGGAGGGAGGGAGAGAGACACAGGGGAGGGAGGGAGAGAGACACAGGGGAGGGGGGGAGAGAGACATAGGGGGGGAGGGGAAAGAGAGACACAGGGGGGAGGGGGAATTGAGACACAGGGGAGGGGGGAAGAGAGGACACAGGGGAGGGGGGAAAGAGACACAGGGGAGGGGGGATGAAGAAAGAACACAGGGGAGGGTGGGGGAAGAGAGACACAGGGGAAGAGAGACACAGGGGAAGGGGGGAAGAGAGACACAGGGGAAGACACAGGGGAGGGGGGGAGAGATACACAGGGGGAGGGGGGGGAGACACAGGGGAGGGGGGTAGAGAGACACAGGGGGGGAGAGAGACACAGGGGAGGGGGGAGAGAGACACAGGGGAGGGGGGAGACACACAGGGGAGGGGGGGAGAGACACACAGGGGAGGGGGGGAGAGACACACAGGGGAGGGGGGAGAGACACACAGGGGAGGGGGGAGAGACACACCAGGGGAGGGGGGGGGGAGAGACACAGGGGGAGGGGGGAGAGACACAGGGGAGGGGGAAGAGAGACACAGGCAAGGGGGGAAGGAGAGACACAGGGGGAGGGGGGAAGAGAGACATGGGAGGAGAGAGACACAGGGGAGGGGGGAAGAGGAGACACAGTGGGGGGGAGAGGAGACACAGGGGAGGGGGGGGAGAGAGACACAGTGGAGGGGGTGAGGAGGACACAGGGGAGGGGGAAGAGAGACACAGGCAAGGGGGGGAAGAGAGACACAGGGGAGGGGGGAAGAGAGACATGGGAGGAGAGAGACACAGGGGAGGGGGGAAGAGAGACACAGGGGGGGAGAGAGACACAGGGGAGGGGGGGGGAAGAGAGACACAGGGAGATACACAGGGGGGAGGGGGAAGAGAGACACAGGGGGGAGGGGGAAGAGAGACACAGGGGGAGGGGTAGAGAGACACAGGGGAGGGGGGGGAGACACAGGGTAGGGGGGAAGAGAGACACAGGGGGGGAGACACAGGGGAGGGGGGGAGAGATACACAGGGGAGGGGGGAGACACAGGGGAGGGGAGGAGAGAGACACAGGGGAGGGGGGGATAGAGACACAGGGGAGGGGGGATAGAGACACAGGGGAGGGGGGAGACACACAGGGGAGGGGGGAGAGACACACAGAGGAGGGGGGGGAGAGAGATACAGGGGAAGGGGGAGAGGACACAGGGGAGGGGGAAGAGAGACACAGGGGAGGGGGAAAGAGAGACACAGGGAAGGGGGAAAGAGAGACACAGGGAAGGGGGGAAGAGAGACACAGGGGAGGGGGGAAGAGAGACACGGGGAGGGAGGAGAGAGACACAGGGGAGGGGGAAAGAAAGACACAGGGGAGGGGAGAAAGACACAGGGGAGGGGGGAAGAGAGACACAGGGGGGGGAGACACAGGGAAGGGGGACGGGAAGAGAGAACACAGGGGGAAGACACAGGGGAGGGGGGGGAGAGATACACAGGGGAGGGGGGGAGACACAGGGGAGGGGGGTAGAGAGACACAGGGGGGGAGAGAGACACAGGGGAGGGGGGGAGACACAGGGGAGGGGGGGAGAGAGACACAGGGGAGAGGGGGGAGAGAGACACAGGGGAGGGGGGGAGACACACAGGGGAGGGGGGAGAAGAGGACACCACAGGGGAGGGGGGGAGAGACCCACAGGGGAGGGGGGAGAGACACACAGGGGAGGGGGGAGAGACACACAGGGGAGGGGGGGGAGAGAGACACAGGGGAGGGGGGGAAGAGAGACACAGGGGAGGGGGAAAGAGAGACACAGGCAAGGGGGGAAGAGAGACACAGGGGAGGGGGGGAAGAGAGACATGGGAGGAGAGAGACACAGGGGAGGGGGGAAGAGAGACACAGGGGGGAGAGAGACACAGGGGAGGGGGGAAGAGAGACACGGGGGAGGAGGGGAAAGAGACACAGGGGAGGGGGGAGAGAGACACAGGGGAGGGAGGGAGAGAGACACAGGGGAGGGAGGGAGAGAGACACAGGGGGGGGGAGAGAGACACAGGGAGGGGGGGGGAGAGAGACACGGGGGAGGAGGGGGAAGAGACACAGGGGGTGGGGCGAGAGAGACACAGGGGAGGGAGGGAGAGAGACACAGGGGAGGCGAGGGAGAGAGACACCAGGGGAGGGGGGAGAGAGACATAGGGGGAGGGGAAAGAGAGCACAGGGGGGGAGGGGAATGAGGACACAGGGGAGGGGGGAAGAAGAGGACAGAGGGGAGGAGGGGAAGAGAGACACAGGGGAGGGGAGGAAGAGAGACACAGGGGAGGGGGGACGAGAGACACCAGGGGGGGAGACACAGGGAAGGGGGGAAGAGAGACACAGGGGGGACGACCCAGGGGAGGGGGGGAGAGATACACAGGGCGAGGGGGGGGAGACACAGGGGAGGGGCGCGTCTAGAGAGACACAGGGGGGGAGAGAGACACAGGGGAGGGGGGAGAGAGACACAGGGGAGAGGAGGGGGGAGACACACAGGGGAGGGGGGAGAGGACACACAGGGGAGGGGGGGAGAGAGAGACACACAGGGGAGGGGGGAGAGACACCCAGGGGAGGGGGGAGAGACACACCAGGGGAGGGGGGGGAGAGAGACACAGGGGAGGGGGGAGAGGGACACAGGGGAGGGGGAAGAGAGACACAGGCAAGGGGGGAAGAGGAGACACAGGGGAGGGGGGAAGAGAGACATGGAGGAGGAGAGAGACACAGGGGAGGGGGGAAGAGAGACACCAGGGGGGGAGCGAGAGGACACAGGGGAGGGGGGGAGAGAGACCACAGGGGCGGGGGGGAGAGACACAGGGGAGGGGGAAGAGAGACACAGGCAAGGGGGAAGAGAGAACAGGGGAGGGGGGAAGAGAGACATGGGAGGAGAGGAGACACAGGGGGAGGGGGGAAGAGAGACACAGGGGGGGAGAGAGAGACACAGGGGAGGGGGGAAAGAGAGACACAGGGAGATACACAGGGGGGAGGGGGAAGAGAGACACAGGGGAGAAGAGACACAGGGGAGAAGAGACACAGGGGGAGGGGTTAGAGAGACCAGGGGAGGGGGGGGAGACACAGGGTAGGGGGCGAAGAGAGACACGGGGGGAGACACAGGGGAGGGGGGAGAGATACACAGGGGAGGGGGGAGACACAGGGGAGGGGAGGAGAGAGACACAGGGGAGGGGGGCTAGAGACACAGGGGAGGGGGGATAGAGACCCAGGGGAGGGGGGGGAAGACACACAGGGGAGGGGGGGAGAGACACACAGAGGAGGGGGGGAGAGAGATACAGGGGAGGGGGGAGAGACACAGGGGAGGGGGAAAAGGAGACACAGGGGAGGGGGAAGAGAGACACAGGGAAGGGGGAAGAGAGACACAGGGAAGGGGGGAAGAGAGACACAGGGGAAGGGGGGGAAGAGAGACACGGGGAGGGGGAGAGAGACACAGGGGAGGGGGAGAAAGAAAGACACAGGGGGAGGGGGAGGAAAGACAGGGGCGGGGGGAAGAGAGACACAGGGGGGGAGACACAGGGAAGGGGGGAAGAGAGACACAGGGGGGAAGACACAGGGGAGGGGGGGGAGAGCAACACCAGGGAGGGGGGGAGACACAGGGGAGGGGGGTAGAGAGACACAGGGGGGGAGAGAGACACAGGGGAGGGGGGGGAGGACACAGGGGGAGGGGGGAGAGAGACACAGGGGAGGGGGGGAGAAGCGACACAGGGTGAAGGCGGGAAGAGAGACACAGGCAAGGGGGGAAGAGAGACACAGGGGAGGGGGGGAAGAGAGACATGGGAGGAGAGAGACACAGGGGAGGGGGGAAGAGAGACACAGGGGGGGAGAGAGACACAGGGGAGGGGGGGAAGAGAGACACAGGGAGATACACAGGGGGGGAGGGGGAAGAGAGACACAGGGTAAGGGAGAGGAGGAGGGGGAAGAGAGACACAGGGGGAGGGGGGAGAGAGACACAGGGAAGGGGGGAAGAGAGACACAGGGGGAGGGGGGAGAGAGACACAGGGAAGGGGGGAAGAGAGACACAGGGGAGGGGGGGAAGAGAGACACGGGGGGAGAGAGAGACACCGGGGGGAGAGAGACACAGGGAGGGGGGGAAGAGAGACACAGGGAGATACACAGGGGGGAGGGGGACGAGAGACACAGGGGGAGGGGGGAGAGAGACACAGGGGAGGGGGGGAGAGAGACACAGGGGAGGGGGGGAGAGAGAGACACAGGGGAGGGGGAGAGACACAGGGGGAGGGGGGAAGAGAGACACAGGGGGAGAGAGAGACACGGGGGGAGGGGGAAGAGAGACACAGGGGGAAGAGAGACACGGGAGGGGGGAGAGACACACAGGGGGAGGGGGAGAGAGGACACAGTGGAGTGGGGGGAGAGAGACACAGGGGAGGGGGGAAGAGAGACACAGGGAGGGGGATGCGAGACACAGGGGGAAGGGGGGAGAGAGACACAGGGGAGGGGGGAAGAGGAGACACAGGGGGAGGGGGAAGAGAGACACAGGGGAGGGGGAAGAGAGACACAGGGGAGGGGGGAGAGAGACACAGGGGAGGGGGGAAGAGAGACACAGGGGAGGGGGGAAGAGAGACACAGGGGGAGGGGGGAAGAGAGACACAGGGGTGGTTGGAAGAGAGACACAGGGGAGGGGGAAAAAAGAGACACAGGGGAGGGGGAAGAGAGACACAGGGGGAGGGGGAAGAGATACACAGGGAGGAGGGAAGAGAGACACAGGGGAGGGGAATAGAGACACAGGGGAGGGGGGAAGAGAGACCACAGGGGAGGGGCGAAGAGAAACACAGGGGGAGGGGGAAGAGAGACACAGGGGAGGGGGAAGAGAAACACAGGGGGAGGGGGGAGAGAGACACAGGGGAGGGGGCGAGAGACACAGGGGAGGGGGAGAGAGACACAGGGGAGGGGGAAGAGAGACACAGGGGAGGGGAAGAGAGACACAGGGGAGGGGGAAGAGAGGCACAGGGGAGGGGGGAAGAGAGACATAGGGGAGGGGAAGAGATACACAGGGGGAGGGGGAAGAGAGACACAGGGGAGGTGGCAAGAGAGACACAGGGGAGGGGGAAGAGAAACACAAGGGGAGGGGGGAGAGAGACACAGGGGAGGGGGGAAAGAGAGACACAGGGGAGGGGGGAAGAGAGACCAGGGGGGAGGGGGGAAGAGAGAACAGGAAGGGTGGAAAGAGAGACACAGGGGAGGGGAAAAGAGACACAGGGGAGGGGGAGGAACAGAGACATAAGGGAAGGGTGGGAAGATTAACACAGGGGGAGGGAGGAAGAGAGACACAGGGGAGGGGGAACGAGAGACACAGGGGAGGGAGGAAGAGAGACAAGGGGAGGGGGGAAGAGAGACACAGGGGAGGGGGAAGAGAGACACAGGGGAGGGAGGGGGGGAAGAGAGACACAGGGGAGGGGGGAAGAGAGAGACACAGGGGAGGGGGGAAGAAGAGAGACACGGGGGAGGGGGAGGATGAAGTTTATAATGAATATGAGCATTCAAAATAAAAACTTAGATAGTAAATTATATATAAAACTTACTTTTCTCCTGTCTGTTTTACCAATTGTTCTGAGGCTGTCCACCATCCCACACCTAGAGGAGGATGGGCTCACTGTGAGTGACAAATTTTATCTTCCAATCCAAGATTAGCCTATTTGCATTTTTCCCCCCATTGTGTGTGCATGTGAGTGTGCACGTGATCCCTTGCACGTGCACGTGACCCCCCTTGCACGTCACGTGACTCCCCCTCAGACGTGCACCATTGTCTTCTATAAATTACAAGCAGCCACAGCATGAAAGGGAGCAGCTCTGCTGAACAGCATTTAGGAGCAGGAGTGTTCCCTTTTATGTCAGTTGGATTGGTGCCACATTATAGTGCTTCTCTGTCTTATATATTTTAGTGCACCCACATAATTGCAGCAATAAATATTTATTTTGCTCCCCTTGCATGAACATTTTTCACTATTAAAAAATAATTTTAATTTTTTTAAATTATAAAGTTCCCATTTTATAGTAAATGTGTAATTTTGCACTTACAATTACTTATTTTATAATTATCATCCATATTTTTTAATTATAGGCTACCCTGCTACATATTATTTATAAATGTACTATTTTATATTGTCTTCCATTGATCTTCTGCAGGAATAATGGAATTTATAATTTTTTATACCTTAGAAAGCACCTACTTGCTTATATAATTAGCAATTTATTTTTACTTTATAGGCTAACCCTGCTACTTCTCTTTTTAACATTTATTTTTCATAAAGTCTTTCACTGATACTCTGCAGGCAATTTGGATCTTGAAATACGAGAATTTTTACTTATCGTACCTACAAAAACACTCTAGTCTCTTTTTAAGGCTAACCCTTCTACATTTGTACTTTTCTTTTGTACTATTACAATCCTTTGTTACCCAGAATGTCATTTTGCACCATTAGAAGATGATCTTAGAAAGCACCCTACTTGCTTTTATAATTTATAATGTTAATATTTTTGTCTTTGTTTCAAGGCTAACCCTGTTGCATATATGTATGTAAAAAAAATCATTAAAAACTCAGTTTCATGGAGATATTTTCCATTTGTGCAAAGGGGGTAAATAACAAACGCAAAAATCTCTGCATGCAAATTGCGGTCTTCTAATTGTAAACATACAGCTATGCAACAGGGTTAGCATAAAGAATAGATCGAAAATACAAAAAGCTATGAAATGTATTTATCCCTTTATGCCTTTTATTAGCTAACCCTGCTACATATGTTTGTACTTTACTTTTGTATATTACAATCTTTGTTACCCAGCATGTCATTTTGTATAATTAGAAAGATTATGTTAGAAAACCACCCTTCTTGCTTTTATAAATTTAATGTTAATTTTTTTTTTCTTCAAGGCTAACCCTGCTGCATATCTGTATGTAAAAAAAAAAACATTATTAGAACTCAATTTCATGGAGATATTTTTAATTTGTTATTTCCCACCTTTGCATGTAAGGTATTTTTATCTGTGCAAATCCTTTACAAGCACCCTACTTCCTTTTCAAAGCTAAAACTTCCCTAGGCAAAGACTTACATGCAAAAGCCTTACATGCATAAAATAAGCTCTCCAATATATGAGTGTTTGATATGAAACTTTCAGCTATGCAATAGCTTTTGAAATTATAACTACT